>NC_089581.1:97289521-97589521 GCF_019320115.1 Miscanthus floridulus
ATGCTGAACTCGATGGTTAATGCGAGAGACAGCCGATTTATCCTGGTTCAGGCCCTCGATCGTAGATTGAGTAATAACCTTACGTCCAGTCGGCCTTAGCCTTTGCGTTGGATTGATTATGATATGCTGTGTTCTTGTTCTGTCCCATTGTTTTTTACAGGAGCACTGCCCTCCTTTATATAGTCAGGAGGCCAGAGTCCTAGTCGGTTTACAATGAGATTTCCTAGTAGGATTACTTGATAGTTCTACTACTAAGATTTACATGGGAAGAATCCTAGTTGAACTAGATCTTCTCTCTCCCTTGCGGGGTATCCTGTGGGTCCTGTATCGACAATCATGTACGATCTTGGTTTGTATGTTGGTTTGTTTGAGATCCTTCATGATTTCATTGGACTACCAGGTTTATATAGGCTCAAGTATGACGGTTTGATCGCTTCGATGATTGCTATTGTACTTGTGCACTTATAGATTGGACGATTCTGTTACACCACCCCCCTCCTCATTTGAGAACAACATACCAAGGAGGAAGAGCACCACACTTGAGCACAATTCCAAGGGCTTACGCCCTAGATAGCTAGTAGACTTGGTTGTGGAGAGATGTGAGGAAGAGCTTAGGGAAGCACCGGGTTTGTAGGTGTCTCCCCAACTTGTACCACGACGAACATCTGTACCTCAACGGACTTTTTCACTAAGTGAGTGTTCGTGTTTCTTATGGCATTAAGTCTTTGATTAGTTAAGCTTTGCTCTTACTTGTTTGTGGGTTCATCGTCCGCTCTCATAGCGGATACTCTAGTAGAGGACCTTGATAAAGATGGATAACCCTGCATGACGCTAGAGTAGTAGTCGATAGCATAGACATGGTGTCTAGGCTAGAGGCTACCTTTGTTTGCCTCGTTCTCCACGGTTGAGGAGGAGGCGGCAGGTGGTGACAGCCCTATCCATCCCTCGTAATCCCCCACGTTCGGGTTTCGAGTAGAGCTAATGGCCGGTATTGCCAGGCAGACCAGGTGTGCTCCAATGCTCGAAGTAAGCAAGTGATAGCAGAGTTTATCTTCTCATAGACCCAAAAGCCATTGGAATCCATCTCTACCCTTTCCAACTTTACCCTTGTCTTGTCCTTGGATGAACTAGCTAGAAGAAGTATCTCCGTTCCCTGTGGAAAATACGATACCCTGAATACTTCCGAGTGAAGGCTACAACGGTAATTTCGTGCGCTTGCGGATTCTTTCTATTTGCGTTAAGAAATACCAACATTAGACTTAGTGTAGTGAGAATGATTGAACTTGATGATGAGATGATTCATACAATATTTGATCACTTAATAATGTTCTCAAATGTTACTTGTCAACGTACTATATATACTTGTTAAGAATCAAAATGTGAATCATGAGCATGTCATCTTTTAGTGAACGCCATGCTTTTTATGCAAAGTTATAAATGCCTATTAATCCCTGCATCGACCCAATATATATGTTGGAATAAGCCCTTCGAGTACGCAATGTACTCATGGTGTTGCTGATAGGTTGTTTTGCATGTACTTCAGACTTGATGACCATTTGAGCCAAGCTCAAGTGAAGTTGAATTGTAGCAGACTTCGCACGGGCGTCCCTAGTAAGTTGTTGTTACTCTGACGATTAGTAGAAAAGTGACCAATAGTGAACTTAGCTAGTATATGGGTTAATAAATGAAATGTCATATTAGTTTCATATCTTACTTGTATCTTATGGTCAATGATGTAACTTGTTAAATTCTTTAATGTATATGATGATTGTGTTATGTGAAATGCTTGATGATTGGTTCGTGAGATGTACTTCTGCTTAAAGATCCTAGAAGAGGAGGTGCGGATAACACTCTCCTAGGGATCTTCATTGTCAATTTAGGCTAAAGCGGGTCGGTCAAGCGGATGACACCTGGTTTAGTTGAATTGACGTGGCGAACCACCACATCAGCGTAGCAGATCAGGTGCTTCTAGGGGGAGGACCCCCTGCAATGGAGGTGCCGCTGGTCCGACTACCGCTAGGGAAGGATACAGGGTTCCCTCTAGTCAAGTGCCCATGGTGCAAAAGTGCAAGGAGATTCTATGAAAGTACGAATCAAATACAAACCCTAGCCAAAACACTAGCCAAGATCCACAGGCAAACCCACGCGGGAAATGAGGTTGTGAGATGAGGGCGCATTGGCATACCTTGTATCTGGCGCTGGACACGGGTTTAGCGATGGAGGAAGAAATCAATGACGGCAGCTAGCGGCTTGGGGCATGGGACAACGATGTGAAGGAGGCCTCCATGCTCCACCGAATGGATTGGGCACGAGAGAGAGAGAGACAAGGACCGTGCCGGTTTGTGTTGCTGAGGGTAGGGGCAGCCTCATCTTTGAGCAAGCCACCTCCATGCTGGCATCGTGACCTAGCACACCACACAAGCAAAAAAAGCCTGTTTTTGGCAAACTTGTAAGATTTCTTCTCTCCGGTGGTAAATTTGTAAGAAATTTTGGGAGGGTGCTATTTGAATGTGTGCCATCTGAGAGACTAGCAAAAAAATATAAAAGCCCATGGTGTGGCCCCCTAGCAGCGGTCCCTCATGGGCGCGGTTGTTGCCCCAGGGGGTGGCCCCCTCCTCGTCCCTTGCGGCGGCCCCTTGGGCATGGGCTGCGTGACACCGTACCTCGGAGGCGGCATGGGTGCGACCAATAGTTATGGTGGTGCCACATGGCTATCGTCCCACCACACTAGTGGAGCGCCCGCGTCCACGGCAGCTGGCTCTACTCCATGACAGTGAGCTCAGGGAGCACCAAGGGTGGTGGCAGATCTAGTCAGCAGCAGCAGCAGCAGCTTTCAAGGGCAGCATCGTGGTGTAGTGGGCGTAACAAGCAGCAGCATGAATGGCAGCACAATCAATAGGCGTGGCAGCATCACAAGCATATTTTTTAAAAATTTTAATCGATTATCACCACTGGTTTGCAGACCTGATTTTCATTGTCAGCAAGAATGGCACCAACATGATTTTCATTGTCCACTTTCACCGTCGCCCTGCAAAACCTGAAGGGGGTTTTAGCTTAGTGGTAATGGGATTTCTAGAATACTGAAAGGATCATCGGCGGTAACTCATTTACGTTTCTGTATATTATGCATTCCTTGGTGTGTGTGTGCGCGCGCGCTTTACGTTTTTAGTTCAGCTTGCTAGCTTAGTGGATATGGTTGGAATACAGGGTGCAAAACTCTTTTTGTGGTATGCGCTAGTTAGAACAACCTAGTGCATATCAAGATAGATCTTGTGTAGGTTTTATAAGTGGTTTTGGACCTTAGTAGGGGTTTTTTTTTTGGTAGGCGGGGCAGACCCGCGCATGCTACATAGCAACCACACGCCTATGACTTGGAGAAATTTACAAAAATATGCATGATCATAATTTATAATTTTACTACAAGCTAGTTTTACAGTTTTTATATACCTATATATATTTATTATTACAGACAATTCGTTATGGGATCCGAATTAAACATTCATGGACCCTATTATTTACATATTTTAGCAATACATATAAAACATTATTCACTTATTACTACGACGCGATCGAGCTATATATATAGTCAGGTGACATGGACAAGGCTACTTTGTACATAAAACACGTAGACGTAGTACTGGTTGCTGATATCAATCCGGCTGGCTTTCCACAGCGTGCGTGATTTATTAGGAGAAGAGTTGCTCTCTCGTCAGCGCGTCATATCTTTCATTGGTACAGGAGCCGTAGTCACTACTGGAAACGCGTACTTTGCTGAGGGCCTGAGGTTTTGCCGAGGGCCAAATATCGGGCACTCGGCAAAGAGACTCTTTGCCGAGGGCTAGACAAAGGAGCCCTCGGCAAATAACGGCCCTCGGCAAAGAGGCCTTTGCTGAGGGTACGACCCTCGGCAAAGACAGGCCCACGGCAAATCAAATCTTTGCCGAGGGCCTCGGCCCTCGGCAAAGATACCCTCGGCAAAGTAGGTCCGTTGGGTCACGGCGGCCATTTCCCGTCAAACTTTGCCGAGGGCCACCCGTTAGGCCATCGGCAAAGGTTCAGCAAATTTTTTTTAAGTCTTTGCCGAGGGCCCCAGACCAGGCCCTCGGCAAAGATTTTTTAAAAACCAGTTTTCGGCCAAATTTTTTTTTATAAATCGGCTTTGCCGAGGGCCCGAGGCTAGGCCCTCGGCAAAGAGGACCTTTGCCGAGGGCCAGGATAGGCCCTCGGCAAAGATTTTTTATTTTTAATTTTAAAATTCTTTGCCGAGGGCCACAGGTTAGGCCCTCGGCAAAGAGCCCTCGGCAATTTTTTTTTTTGGTTTTTTTAGCCCAGTTTTTTTGTGGTGCTACAATACATTGTTTTGAACTCAATTTTAAAATTCAGGCCAATTTTGATTTTGTTTTGTATATTTCCTTAATTTATTTCGATTCTTCGATTTTTTTTTAATATGTCAAATTTGAACTGCAGGTGCATGGAATATTGCAATGTAGTGTTTCGAAAAATGTTATTCATGTTAATTGGTGCATGTTGAGTCCCTATCCACGAGCTCGCATCAAATTTTCACGCATCTTGTTCGCGTAACATGGCGACCGACTTGCCGGGAAAGTGTTTTAAAATTATATAAAATCCATACGAAGTCCGAAAATCACGAAACTTGGCGAGATGTCATGTTATCGCATGTGTAGGCTGTGGTAAAAAATTGAGAATGGTTCGAGCGAGTTGCGACGTCGGATGCCTGAAACCTGGGTTTCAGGCATCCGACGTCGCAACTCGCTCGAACCATTCTCAATTTTTTACCACAGCCTACACATGCGATAACATGACATCTCGCCAAGTTTCGTGATTTTCGGACTTCGTATGGATTTTATATAATTTTAAAACACTTTCCCGGCAAGTCGGTCGCCATGTTACGCGAACAAGATGCGTGAAAATTTGATGCGAGCTCGTGGATAGGGACTCAACATGCACCAATTAACATGAATAACATTTTTCGAAACACTACATTGCAATATTCCATGCACCTGCAGTTCAAATTTGACATATTCAAAAAAAATCGAAGAATCGAAATAAATTAAGGAAATATACAAAACAAAATCAAAATTGGCCTGAATTTTAAAATTGAGTTCAAAACAATGTATTGTAGCACCACAAAAAAACTGGGCTAAAAAAACCAAAAAAAAAATTGCCGAGGGCTCTTTGCCGAGGGCCTAACCTGTGGCCCTCGGCAAAGAATTTTAAAATTAAAAATAAAAAATCTTTGCCGAGGGCCGTGGATCTGGGCCCTCGGCAAAGGACCGAACACAAAAAATTGCTGAGGGCTCTTTGCCGAGGGCCTTCCCCGTGGCCCTCGGCAAAGAATTTTAAAAATAAAAATAAAAAATCTTTGCCGAGGGCCGTGCATCTGGGCCCTCGGCAAAGGACCGAACCCTAAATCGGGACGCAGCCCAAATTCCCGATCGAAATTTTTTAAAAAAAAACGTCGACCGTCGTCGCCCTCCCCACGCGCCCGCCCGCTAGAGCCCGGCCCCGCGCGTCCACCGCCGCCGCGTCCGCACCCCCCCCGCCGCCGCGCGCCCCCTGCTGGCGTCGCCGCCCCGCCCTCCCTGGGCCCCCACCCTCACCCTCCCCCTCCTCCAGAACCCGCGCCGAGCCCCCGCCGCGCCAGTGAGCCCCTCGCGCCCGCCGACGCAGGGCGCGGCTGCCCCCCGAGAACGGCAGCCCGTGGCGACCCACGCCGCGCGTGCACGCGGGTCGCCCGCGCCGACACCACCCCCCGCAGCGCCCGCTGCACGCCCTCGCGCGCGCGCCCGACGCGCCCGCGCGCCCGGCCCCGCGCGCCGCTGCCGCCCGCGCCCCCGCCAGCCCTCGCTCGCCGCCTAGCGCGCCCCGGCGACCCACCAGCGCCCCCGCGCTCCTCCACCACCGCCCGCCCCGCCGCCCCGCCCTCGGACGCCACCGCGCCCCGCCGCCCACACCACGCCGCAGCCGGCCGGTCGCACCCTGCCTCCGTTTCTCGTATCCGTCGAGCAAGGGGAGGTCGACCGCCCCGGCCGGCCCTCCGGTGGCTCCCCCTCACCGGCCTTCCCGCCCCGACCCCAGCCCCCAGGCCGCCTCTGTCGCGGGCTGCTGTTGGAGGGGAGGAGGCAGAGGGTGAAGTTGGAGGAAGAAGAGAAGGAGAAGAGGAGAAGGAGGAAGGGGAAGAAAAGGAGAAGAAGAGGAGAAGGAGGAAGGGGAAGAGAAGGAGAAGAAGGGGAAAAGGAGAGAAGAAAGGGAAGAGGGGGAGAGGAGTACTCTGACGCCGCTCGACCTCGCCGGAGAAGAAAGTGACCTCCGCACCGCGACGCCCGACTCCACCGCAACCCTAGGTAAAACTCTCGTTGTCGGCCTTCGTGTCGTATGTGGTTGTGTGGGCCTTCGTGCCGTAAGTTGTTATGAGGGCCTTCGTGCCGTTGTGGTTGTCGGCCTTCGTGCCGTTTTGGTTGTGTGGGCCTTTGTGCCGTAAGTTGATATGAGGGCCTTCGTGCCGTTGTGAATGTCGGCCATCGTGTCGTTTTTTTGCAGGTTTTGGAAATCTCCCCGTGCAGGGGAGGTGCTGCCGAAATTTTGAACAAAAAATAACCTATTGTCTTTTTATGCAGGAGAAGAGTACGTCGGAGGGGACCCGGAGGACCCCGATCGTCTTCGTCGACGTCGCGGTTCTGCCGTCACTACGTCGATTCGCCACTGCCCCGCTAGCCTTACTTCACCGACACCCTAGGTATAAATAACCTCTTTTTGCGCATGTCTGTCGTAGCCCGCGCGTAACCCGGTTAGGCGTCTCCCGTCCGAAAGAGATACGGTCGTAGGTATGCGGATCTTTGCGTATCTACGACCGTATCTGTTTCGGATTGTCCACGTTTTTTGGACAGCCCGTGGATGCGTTGATGGGTTAGTTTCCATGGTCCACTCCGGTCTGGGAAGGAGTTTCGGCAACACCTCCCTGTTGTTCTCCGGATACACACTCTCCCTTGCAGGACGTGTATCGGGAGAACAGCGGGGAGGTGCTGCCAAAATTCTGTGACACGCCCACGGTTTACGGGAGAGACCGCCCTCTCCTTCGAGGTGAGGGGTCGTCGTCCGGGGTAGCGTCCGCAGGAGGTGACGAGAGGAGGACCAGGGGCAGCCGCCGCAGGAGGCAGCGGTCTCCTCCCACGACACGTGACGAGGTGCTAGAGGAGGAGCACGTGACGGCCACGGCCTCGTCCTCGTCGGAGGACGAGAGGGGTCAGCAGACGGGCAAGGGAGACGAGGCGCTCGAGGGCGAGGGAGGCGAGGCGCTCGAGGGCGAGGGAGGCGAGGCGCTCGAGGGCGAGGGAGAGGGTACCGCTACCCGGACTCTCTACGAGCGAGGTCCCGCGAGCCTCCCTCCGGTTCCGCTTCCTCACAACCGCTCAGTGATACGGCCTATGGCAAAGAGGTAAGTAACTATGGATGTTATCACAACTACTTCATAAGATATGTTGGAAATCTTAAGAGAAACTGATAAATTTTCTTAATCACTTGTGCAGGGCGTGGTTGGTTTTGTCGGGTACTCCAGCACGCACCCCCGCAAGCATCCTTGGTGTTTTGTGCAGGAAATGGTACCCCGGCATTGTGCAACTGTCCGAAGAGCCGGTGGTGCGGGAGCCGGCCTCCAACTGGGACAGGTACGCGCTGGTCACGGATGACACTTACCGCAACAAGCAGGAGCGAGTATTGGCGGAGTTTTGGGTAAGTCTCTCTCGCACAATATTGCTTAATACATCGCATTTATTGGTTAAATCTTTTATTGAAATAATGAATGGATACATTGGTTTTGTATGCAGAAATATTTCAAGGCCGAAGAAGGACTTGAGGCCCAGGCGGATCGGGCGGCTGCCGCAGCTTGTAGGAAGTATGTCACCGAGATGCACCACCATGGGCGCGTCCAGGCCCACATAGACTACTACAGGTCAGTACTTAGGCAGTTCCTCCCCAAGCCTCAAGCAAGACGGATTACGCTGACCCGGGACCAGTACCTTGAGGTAGGCGAATAATATTCATAATGATTCGTTCTGATATTAAGTAGGTTCAATTTCTTCTTATATGTCAAATACTCGATGACTTGTAGGTGATTCCCTGGTGGTGCCGATCGTATCCTGAGTGCTGGGCCATGATCGTGGACAAGTGGTTATCACAGGACTTTATTGACACGCACGAGAGGCAGCGGGAACAGCGTCTGATGAGGCAAGGTCCAACTCACCATCAAGGCAGTCGTAGCCTCCCCGGATACAAACAAGCATACGTAAGTGATTTCTTTCATTTATTTTGACGCTCAATTCTATTTGATTTCTCACCATCTTCCCGTCTTTCTCGCAGGAGGCTGCGCACCTGGGCGAGGAGATCTCGGAGTTCTCTGCGTGGGCTATGTCTCACATGGGCAGGGCGTCGTCCTCTGTCTCCTTCGACCCGGCTGCCCCGCCCCAGATGTACTCCGACCCGAACGCGTACACTAAAGTCCAAGAGTACACGTCAACGGTAAGGAGGATCTATGGGGAAGATTATAATGTGCGCACTGAGCCCATTGATGCAGAGGCGATCATGAGGCTCGGAGGAGGCAAGAAGCACGGGCGGCTGTGGATTGCAGACGGCGCCATCGACTCCACCACTGTTCCCTCCCTCGACGCTATCCGAGCACGGAGCACGAGCTCCAGCCAGCCCATACGTCCACGGCCGTCTCCAGCACTGCAGCAGGTCCAAGCACTCCAGGTAATTCATGTTTTACTCATCGTACGTACATATTTAAACACCTAAATTAGATTTGCATTACTGATACATTGGAGTGAAATATTGCAGGCCGAGCTGCAAGAAACAAAAAGGCAAAGTCAAGAGCAGAACGCGGAGCTGACCGCACAGCTGCAGGCCCAGAAGGTCGCGTTCGAGGCCGCGCAGAAGCAGATGGCGGAGATGATGGTGATCATGCAAAGTCTTGGGCAAGCATCGGGTGTACCTGTGCAGTTTTCAGCTCCTCCACCTCCTACTCCTGCAGCTACTCCTGTAAGTATGAAAGTTCACTTTTCGCTTGTGCTTTGCATGTATGTCGGCCTTCGTGCCGTTGTGGATGTCGGCGTTCGTGCCGTTATGGATGTCGGCGTTCGTGCCGTCGTTTCTTGCAGGTTTTGGAAACCTCCCCGTGCAGGGGAGGTGCTGCCGAAATTTTCAATTTAGTCTAATCTTTTTGTATTCCTACAATACTAGATGCAATCTCTAAGTTTCAAAACTGTTTTCCCGGATTACTCACACATGCAATCTCTGCTCCTTTGTGCAGCTTCAGTCCGCGGGTTCCAATCAACCCGCTAGTGCGTCACCGGGTGATCCTGCTTTTCCTTCACCATCGTCTCATAGGCTAGCTTGATGAGGACTCGTGCTAGGTGATGTGGTTGGACTTTAGCGTGATTTGTGATTTATGGTTGTGACTTGTGCTTGGATTTTATTAACTTGTCGTAATAAACATGTGAATGATGATGAACATGTGACTTGTCGTTGTAATATATTGTGATTTGTGGTTCACAATTATGGTTGTCATATATTGTGAGAAAATGGGTTCTGTGTGATATATATATGTATATATATGAAATGCTTGTGTCGATGGAATGCAAAAAACAAAAAAAAATTTAAATTTCTGCCTCTTTGCCGAGGGCAATGACCAAGGCCCTCGGCAAAGAAGTGCCCTTTGCCGAGGGCCCAAGCAATAGCCCTCGGCAAAGATTTTCTGGAAAAAAATCCTGTCAATTTCTTTGCCGAGGGCCAGGGAGTAGGCCCTCGGCAAAGGGTTAAAAAAATTCAAAAAACCATTTCTTTGCTGAGGGCCGGCCCTCGGCAAAGAATTTTTAAAAAATCCTGCCAATTTCTTTGCCGAGGGCCAGGGAGTAGGCCCTCGGCAAAGGGTTAAAAAATTCAAAAAACCATTTCTTTGCCGAGGGCCGGCCCTCGGCAAAGAATTTTTAAAAAATCCTGAAAATTTCTTTGCCGAGGGCCAGGGAGTAGGCCCTCGGCAAAGGGTTAAAAATTCAAAAAAACCATTTCTTTGCCGAGGGCCGGCCCTCGGCAAAGAATTTTAAAAAATCCTGAATATTTCTTTGCCGAGGGCCATAGAGGAGGCCCTTGGCAAAGATTTAAAAAATAAATAAAAACTTTTATTTGCCGAGGGTCGGCCCTCGGGAAACAAATTCAAAAAAAAAACCATTTCTTTGCCGAGGGTCGGCCCTCGGCAAAGAAACCGCCTACGGTGCCGGCATCTGACGGCGTCTTTTCTTTGCCGAGGGTGATCCTGGCCCTCGGCAAAGGCTTTGCCGAGTGCCCGATAAAGGGCCCTCGGCAAAGACCCCTTCGCCGTCTAAAAATTCCCCGAGGGGTCTTTGCCGAGGGCAGCCCTCGGCAAAGCCTTTGCCGAGGGTTTCTAGTCCTTTGCCGAGGGCTAGAGGCCCTCGGCAAAGCATGCGCCTCCAGTAGTGAGTCATCTTCTGCGAGAGCGCTTCCCATCCTTGAAAACATGAAAACAAAATCATTCAGAAGAAGTAGAAAAAACATAATAATTTGGAAGGAAGAAGTTACAAAGTTGCCAGGGCTTGTCTATTAGCTAGTCTCCTCCGTCCCGGTGTACATCTCCTCCATCTCGACATCCCTCTCGGCTTGTCTATTAGCTAGTCTCCTCGCCCCAAACCTTGTCAGGGCGGTGCATATAAGCCAGCGTTGGTCTGCCGGCCAGCGGGGAGTATTCGATCATCTGCTTCCGCATATATGCAGGCGTTCTCTTCTACTAGCTAGTTTCCAGTGCATAGGATAGGATCCACTGGCATGGACGGTGCCAGAGTGCTGTACGTGGAAGGCAAACCCACCACCACGAGGCGTTCTAGCTAGTTTCTGTAGGCATAACCTTCGATCGGGACCATATGCATGCATGATGAGTGCGCGGCGCCTTTTATATTAGGACCAAACTAGAGTCAGAAACAATGGATCCACCACCAGCTGCTGATTGGCTGCGTCTACAGCAAACAAGTCTGGTGGTTGGTGCACCGAGCCACCGATCGATCCGGTCTCTGGGATGGGAAACGATCTCACACAAGTATCCATGTTGGGCTTGTCGATGGCATGCAAGGGTTTCAGAAAATGTTTCGATCGATTCCTTGGTCCCGTCCTTCTCGTCTCTTGGCTTTTTGGAAAGAAAGAAACAACCACAAACCCTGTCCGTGTCTTCCAAAGGAATTCCACTACTGTGCCACCAGCTCTATGGGAGTCATCCTCCAAGAGGCTTACGGATTACTGGATTGCAGCGGGTTACATTACGGTTTTCTACGAACCTAGTGAAATTAATAAAGTTTGACCAGCACGAATCTTGCATTGATAATTTTTTAGTGACAAAGAGAGCAATAATCTTTGGTGAATATCTGAGTCAAAGTTAAGTATATTTGACTCGTCCGTATCAAAGAAACTAACCGAGAGAGTACTGCGTCTCCATGTCAAAAGCATGGTCGCTAATTTTTTTTTATGGAACAACTTATTATTGTATAATTATGGACAAGGAGGCCTAGCTAGGACCAGGTAGGAGTTGACAAGTTTGTCGAGAGAATATATCTGAGTGGGAATAGAGACAGGTACGATGGTCAGGCCCGCGATGGAACTAAAGCAGCAACAGGAGAGGGAACATACATATATAGTGCGCTCTTTGCCCCGGCCATCGGCATCGGCCGCGCGCCCTTATTCCCAGTCCCATCTCCACCAAAACAATCCACCGATCACTGCCTCCTAGCTAGTGCTCCTTGTCCCCTCTCTGATCTGGAGTGACGGCAGGATATACACCTCAACTTTTTATATTTGTTGCTCCTAGCCTCGTACATACATGTAACTAGCAATCATGCATGTGTAAGACTACGTGTAAGTGTAATCATGCATGTATGATGTATCTAAAGGTCAGTTAACATTATATTATGTTATTACCCCGTTTGCTGTAAATTAATTTGTTTGACCAAATTTATATAAAACTATATTAAAATATATTTAATATCAAATCAAATTAACATATATCATATTGTATATTTCTACTGAATTTGGTTTGATGTTGTAGGTGTTTATGTATTTTTCTATAAACTTGATCAAAACTAGAGAAGTCTAACTTAGATCGAAGTTTACAACAAGCTAATTAAGATATACTCTCTCAAATACAGTGCATTGTGTCTTTTAAAATTTGTACTGAAATATAACGCATTATATATAGTGTTCATGCTCGGGGGAAAAGGTACAAATACAGATATTTTTCATAACATACACGTTGCGTGCAGTTACAGTTATAATCATAAGCAATTAATGAGCACATATTTGTGTGCTCTTATAAACTAATCTCCACTATAAGTCTATATCGACAAGCAAGCCATCCATATCAAACTCACTAACTATCCACATCACCTCCCATTAATAGGCATATCATCACACTAACTTTGTACCTCTTAATTGCAAGCTATCTACATCATCTCCTATAAATTTTAATCATAATTCTTCACAATACCACAGCAACAGACGGGGTATCTTCTACTATCCTATATGTACAACTACCTTCAAAACGCAGTGCAGACAAATTAATTGAGGAATATGACTTGCTATCCACATGCAGAGGAACATGGCCTACCGTTAAAAAACAGCACCATTTCATCATCTAAACTCGACCTGCGGGGGGTAAGCCACCTCGGGCACTGTTGTTTCATCATCTAATTAAGGAATTCCAGAAAAATAAAAGCATATGTGCCCAATCTTGTACTTAACCCTCGGCACATGTTCCAGCGAACAAGGAACTTAACCATTAGTGGATCCATGTTTTGTTTAGGTGTACAGTCAGGGGTGGACTCACCGTCCGGACACCCTGGCCAGCCGCTCGGGCTCCTTGATGAATTCGTAATGAAGTTGTCATGTTATTTGAAGGATTGAAATTTTTCTATGGCAAATACTCATCATACTAAGATTTAACCGAGCTCTAAAGCTTTCCTAGGTCCGCTACTGCATAGAGTATATGTATATTATGGTGCATAAGAAGCCAACAATTATATAGTTTGAGGAACAATAATGTCACAGATACGTCTTATTACAAAGCCCTAACCTCATGTTTTATTTGTGACATGGCACTAGACTCATGTTATCATTTTTTTTAAATGAAACATTTCTTTCCTTCACAAGGATATGAAGCCATAGAACAATGACAATATATCGTAATCCCTCTATTCTAAATTATAAGTTATTTTATTTTTTAAAGGTGCATAGTTTTTTAATGTGTATGTAGACATAACATATATATAGATACATAACAAAAATTATGTACCTAAAAAACAAAATAACTTACAATCATGGTATAGGTTGCCTCACAGCCTCCAAAGAACTTTGGTATTTATATTTTGTGATTTTAGTAAAGAAAAAAAGAAAACATATCTATCCAAAGCATGTTTTAATACAATGATGTGCGTGTCATTTATTTTATCTTAAGCTAGTCTTGGTGGTAGTTTCATCCGCATTTAATAATGTGTCACATGTATAGGTATTCTTTATGACAACACTGTTTGTTTCGTTGAAATTTGGTTTATGCTGATGCTTATGCTAATTTGTTATCAGAGGATAACCATGTTCGTTCGCTGAAAAGTACTGCTGAAGTAGTGTTGCAGAACAGGGCGAATATTTTTTTAGAAGAGAGAGAAAATGAGTTTCATGTAGACGGAACTCATTTGGCTTGGTTTCTATGAGTCATGGAATTGAATGTTATGAAGAGGCTATCAAAAAAATTATACATTAAGAGTAGTTGTTTTTCAAATTTACTGCATTAATTCTAGCTGATGTGGTAATTTGAAACAGCGCCATAAAATGTTTCACGAGGGGTAGCTGATGTGACCAATGCACCTCGTAAGGGCACTCTCAATATACAGACCATCATAGTTTCTATAGATATTAATTGTACTGTCATCTAAGCATTTTGCTGATGTGGCAAGATAGTTATTGAAGAGAGAGCAAAAATCATAGAAGCCGGGTCTAAGTTAGAAACCATGTCTACACGTGAACCAAGACATGAAGGGATGTGATTGGTAGAGAATGGAGAGAGAATGTATGTGATTGGATAAAACATTATTCTGTAGAAACCGTCTATTAAGACCATTGTTTCTACATGTAGTGTCTATGAAAATTAATAAGTATAGAAACTACGCGTAGTTTCTAGCATTAGGACCGCCCTAATGCCATCTTGTAGTCATAAACTCACAATCTAGATGAATTGATTTCGAAAGTACTCTCTCTATCCCTAAATAACTGTTGTTTTTTTCGTACCGTAAATTTGACTGGATTTATAGAAAATGTATGCAACATTTGTATCTCTAAATAAATTTATTATAAAAATAGAAAAATAGTTTTTATATATATTTAGTCAAAGTTATTTCTCGAGAAACGAAAACCACAGTTATTTAGGAACAGAAGGAGTACCGGGTACAAGTACGTACTACTCCCTCGAGCCTCCATAAAAAAGACGCAAAAGTCAAACTAGTTTAACTTTAATTAATTTGTACTCCCTCTGTCCCTAAATGTCTGTCGTTTTCGCTTCTCGAGAAACAACTTTGACTAAATATATATTAAAAAATATTAATATTTATGATACATAATTAGTATCATTGGAATGATATTTAAATCTAGTTTTTAATAAATTTATTTAGAGATAAAAATTGTTGCACGTATTTTCTATAAATCAAATCAAAATTATCGACACGTAAATCGTGACGACTAACATTTATGGATTGGGGGAGTAGTGAATAAATGAATATAACTGATGAGACAAGGCGTCCTTGCTTACCATCAGCCGGGTCGGCGCCCCGGTTCTTGAGCTCTCGGTACATCTGGGAGAGCGCGCATGGGCCGCACCAGAAGTGGACGCAGCAGTCGCCGCACGGCTCCGGCGGCAGGCCGTACGCCGCCCGGAGCTTGCGACGGTAGGTGCAGGTGTAGAGGCAGTGGCACGGGAGCAGCAGCACCCCGGCATGCAGCAGCAAGCAGTAGATCAGGCCGGCCAGACCACAGGCTGATGATGCACACAACGTACGACGACGTACACATGTTAATCATCAAGTTGTTCTTCGTTCCACTTCAGTTCAATTTGAACAGAAACAGAGATCGTATCTTACATGTGACGCCCTTGTCTAAGACCTCTGCCACCTGTCCCAAAGGGATACACGGGCAGAAGAACGACAGCAACCTGCGGCACCACCGTCCGTCCGTTAGTACCTAGCAGTAGCTGATGGCTAGCTAGCTGCTGGTGAAGTCGTCGTGTTTAAGAATTTACATATGTATACGTTTAATCATCAATATTATGATGTATTATTGGAGAGTATATTCAGTAGCCAGCTACAAAATAAGTTATTCTGTAGCCACCTTCATTTACGATAATTTTATATACTAATTTACGATAATAGCAATACATATTTACGATAGCTGGGCTACTATAACATATGAGGATATTTACCATAACGTTATAGTAAAATACTTAATAATAAGTTACTATAATCTCATAAATTAACATAGTAGTTATCGTAACTCAAAGTGGCTATAGAATAAGTTATTTTGTAGCCAGCTACAGGGTAGTAGTTCTATATATATATATATATATAATCGATTCGTGTTAAATAAGGCTTTTAGTTGTTTCTCCAGAAGAAGAATGGCGACTCACAGCTCTTGCAGTCGCTGAAGCAGCCAAAGAGGCCGGTGGTCCATGCCCCCGCCGGCGGTGGATACTCGCCGCTCATCTTCTAGCGGATCGATCGGAGGTTATAATAATCGAGATATAATAAGGTAGTGCGAGTGCATCAGCTTGGCAAGTAACCATATTTATAGATGCGGTCTAGAAAGGCGAGGGACTGTAGGCTGTCTGTTCTACCAATCAGATTAAAGAATGGATTTCGTTATGCAAAAAATAAACAGGCATCTTATTTGTTATTATATATTATTATATATGCTGGTAGACGGAGACTCCATCGAATTTAATTTGCTATCTATAGGATTTATTTAATTTCATCTCCCTTTGTTCCAAAAGGAAAGTTGTTTTAACTTTGTCATAAATCAAACTTTATGATCTGGTTTTGATCAAGTTTATAGAAAATGCACAAACATCTACAATGTCGAAACTAGATTTATTATATAGACTATTAAATATACTTTTTTGATACTGTACCTATTAATATATTTTTCTATGAACTTGTCAAAGTTACACTACATTGACTTATGCCATTGGCATTCTCACCGCTGGTTTTATTCAAACTTATAAGAAATACGGATCCTATCAAGGTTTTAGTGATTTTGGTTGTTGACTGGCAGCATAACCATTTGGACTAACAATGATTGCCAGTATAGAAGGTACAATAGTCCATAGAATGCAAAGATGGACTTGGTGAAGATAAAATCGACACTTTTGATGGCCATTACATGATAAATCCAACCATCAACAAATCAGTAAAGTGAAAGATCATATCAACATGGCACAAGCCACACAAAACACACACAAATGGTGCTGTCGGGGACCAATACTAGGGTACCCGAAGAAGAGGAGCTAATAACCATCAACGTTAATTTATCCGAGCGGTCAAGAGCGCGACTGCGGCTTTTGACGACCCCCAGGTATGCAAGCTCTGCCTCGCCCGACCTCTGAGGGCCGGCTCCGCCTTGCCCGACCCTCGGGTCCAAGCGCCGCCTCGCCTGACCCTTGAGTCCGCTCTCCGCCACGCCCGACCCTTAGGGTCCGCGCTCTGCCTCGCTCGACCCTTGGGTCCGCACTCCGCCTCGCCCGACCCTTGGGTCCATGCTCCGCCTCGCCCGACCCTTAGGGTCCGCGCTCCGCCTCACCCTATCCTTGGGTCCACGCTCCGCCTCGCCCGACCTCTGGGGGCGGGCTCCGTCTCACCCGATAGCAAGGTCGCAGGCTCCACCTTGCCTGGCCCTTGGGTTTGCGCTCCACCTCGCCTGGCCTCTGGGAAGGAACTCCGTCTCGCCCGACCTCGAGGTTGGAGGCTCCTTCTTGCCCGACGAAGACCCATACCGCCACCAACCACTCCAGGTCCAAGCGTATGGGCCTAGGTCAAAGCTCTAATGCCAGGGAAGTGACTGGCACGCCTCAATGTAGCCTATGACCCATGATGGGCCATACCTGGGGGTTCAGGTCAGGAACATCATCGGGCGTACCGATGATGTTCTGCCTAACCCCCGTACAAACATTGACCGGCACGTCCGTTCACCACGACGTCCGCCAGGACGGAGTGGGGCTCCATGACCGGTAGACGACGCCTGCACGTGGCGCCAGTGATGGACAGGGCCATGACGAGAAGTTGTCCCTGTTGACATCTATAGGGTCGGCTGGACCCACATAAAGGAGGAGAAGGACCCGGCGATCCTGAAGGACTTCTTCCTCTCGTTCTCTTCTCTTTCTTCACTGTAACCCGTGCTTTCCCTTGGCCTATAAAAGGGAAACCAGGGCTTCCCATAAGGGGCATCGTAACACATCACATCCGGACTCGTCTCGAGACCAAACTCGACTCGAATCCGATCAACTCATCGAACCCTGAACACACAATGGAGCAGCGACCAAGCCCTCGGCGCCCGATCGCTCCTATCACCAGAGACTTGGGACATGTCCCTCTCTCGACTGTTTGTAACCCCTACTACGAACTTTCAGTGCTAGTAACATGAGCAGCAGCAATGAACTGGATGTAGGGACATTCTGCCCAAACTAGTATAATCCTTGTGTCCTCTTAGTACACCATCTAGGCTAGACGCATAATATTAGAAATTTACTTGTTGGTGGCAACTCGAAACAACGACAGTTGGCGCGCTAGGTAGGGGACTTTTGCGTGTCTCGACATCCACACCAGGACTCGGATGGCTAGTCACAACCTCAGCTGGGTCCTGGGTGCGCATATGCGCTTCAGGGACCTGGACTTCATTGTCAGGACGGAGGGAGAGTTGGCAATGGCTCCCGCCGCCGTCTGACCTCTCCACTCCGCTGGCCTCTATAACAGAACCGTCCAATTTATAAGAGCACAAGTACAATAGCAATCACCGAAGCGATCAAACCATCATATTTGAACCCATATAAACCCGGTAGTCCGATGAAATCATGAGGGATCTCAAACAAACCAACATACAAACCAAGATCGTACATGAGTCAACACAACCAGTCACATGTTACAACATGTTCATAAATAGTTCTCATACATCGGAGTTTCAACAGTGTTATTACAACTCAATTTAGAAGTAGCGGAAGCAACATAGTTTTGAAACAACATCACAATAGTTCAAATACATAGCCAGTTTTGGATCATCTCCAACAAAAGCACATAGAAGAGATGATATAGAATGACCATGCCATTGGTCTTACTCTCCATCAATAGTAGGAGTTATGCAGTGCTTGCAATAACCATGGTACATCACGTCATGCTGATCCTCCAGAAGAAGAATGGCGACTCACAGCTCTTGCAGTCGCTAAAGCAGACACAGGCCGGTGGTCCATGCCCTCGCCGGCGGTGGATACTCGCCGCTCATCTTCTAGCGGATCGATCGGAGGTTAGAGCGTCCTCAATGTATAGGCGCAGGGTTGGGTCGTTCGGTGGGTCCCACGGTGATGTGATGGCTACTAGTATTCAACCTCCAATGTGTAGAACCGGGTGTCAATTTATAGCTGGCCCCAGCATTTATTACCACATGCTGATCCTCTCTCTATCCTCAGTCTCATTTCTAACACGCTGGGGAGAGAGAAGAGAATAGAACCGGGTTCGCTGCATAGGAGTGATGTCTTTATCGAATCAAGCACGCAGTGTATAGGACTCGGTGTTATGGTGGCATTTATGAGATCGAACCGGCTAAAACACCCACACTGCGGACGCTCTTATAATAATCGAGATACAATAAGGTAGTCCGAGTGCATCAGCTTGGCAAGTAACCATATTTATAGATGCAGTCTAGAAAGGCGAGGGGCTGTAGGCTGTCTCACCATCACTGTCGGTCTCATCATAGTCGGACTTTAAAAAACCGACAGTGATAGCTCATCACTGTCGGTTTTTTGCTAAAACCGACAGTAATAGAACCAACTGACACTGATATTCGGGTATTCACTGTCGGTTCATATCACTATCGGTTTTAGCCAAGAACCGACAGTGATATTGGGTCATCACTACCGATTTTAGCCAAAAACCGACACTGATACTATCACTATCGATTCGAGGCGAACCGACAGTGATATGCTACAAGAAAACATCATAAGTTTCTCATATGATGTCTGATGAAGACGAACTTTATATCAAAGTTGTAGCACTCGACGAGATCTACAACTTTGTAGTTCAAACTTTTTTAATTTAAGATCGTTTGGAGGTCTAAATATTTTTATTTAAAATAATCTATGTAACGAAAATTACGTTTGATTTCTAAACTTTAAAATTTGAATTTTTCAAACGGCCTTGGATGAAGAAACACCCCAACCAAAAGTTGTAGATCTCAAAAAGTTATGCAACTTTGTAGTTGAAAATTTTTTCATTTGAAATCATTTACTACTTAAAAATATTGTTTGAAATTAAATTTTGAAATTATTGAATAACTCTGGTTTCTCTTTTTAATCTCTGGCTAAAACTTGTAACTAGTCTTTCTTTCTCATACTAGCTTCAAATTTGATGTTTTTTTCCTCAAAATTTCTAAAATCATGCTCTATCAATTTATTATGTTCTTACCGCTATTATTTTATGCATCTTTTCATGTGACTGTGTTTATCTATTTGAATTTTGAATTTAAAAAATGACAACTTCAAATGTCATTTTGGAACACTAAATGATTTCAGCTGAAAAAGTCATGAACATAAAAGTGGTAGAACTTATCAAGATCTACAATTTTTATTTTAGTCATTTATTCATCCGATAAAGTGGTAGTAATATTGTTCATGAAATTTACATATCTCTCTTATAGTTTCATAATCAATAAGAGGGATATTTAACATTTATGAATAATGTTACTACCACTATGTCAGATAAATAAATGATCAAATGACCAAAATAAAAGTTGTAGATCTCAAAAAGTTATGAAACTACGTAGTTGACAACTTTTTTTATTTGAAATCATGTTGTTAAGAAAATTACTTTTAAATTTCTAAAATTTGAAATTTAAATTTTATAAACGACCTCGGTTGGAAAAACTGCCAAAATAAAAGTTGTAGATCCCAAAAAATTATGAAACTTTGTAGTTGACAACTTTTTGATTTGAAATCATCTTCTCAAGGAAAACTACGTTCGAATTTCAAAAAAAATTGAAATTTGAATTTTTTAAATTACTTTGGATGGACAAACAGCGAAAACGAAAGTTGTAGACTTCAAAAAGTTATGAAACTTTGTAGTTGATAACTTTTTTATTTGAAATCATCTTTTCATGGAAAACTACGTTTGAATTTCTCAAATTTGAAATTCAAATTTTATAAACGACCTCGGATGGAGAAACTACCAAAATTAAAGTTGTAGATCTCAAAAAGTTATAAAAGTTTGTAGTTGACAACTTTTTCATTTAAATTCGTTTAGGGTCCAAAATACTCATTTCTAAATAAGATGAACATAAAATGGCTAGGACGAAAACCTCATTTGGACACAAACAGCTTGCAGGTGGAGTGGTTATGGGCCGAAGACGCGAAGCACGAGATCAGGCATTCGAGCACCGGTGTCCGCGAAGCACGCGAAAAATCGCGTGACTTGTGACTTGCGACGCGCGACCGTGTGTGGATGTCTGGGGCCTCTCCCGGTATTAAAAAAATCCCTATTTTTTCAATGAATTTTTTGGCTTTCCTAGAAACCACATCACTGTCGGTTCACATCAGTGTCGGTTTATCAGAATCGGCAGTGATGTCAAACCCCCATCACTGTCGGTTTAAAATCCGGCAGTGAAGGGGTTTTTTGAACCGACAGTGATATCAAGATCTGGGGTAATGTTTGTTCTACCAATCAGATTAAAGAATGGATTTCGTTATGCAAAAAATAAACGGGCATCTTATTTGTTATTATATATTATTATATATGCTGGTAGAAGGAGACTCCATCAAATTTAATTTGCTATCTATAGGATTTATTTAATTTCATCTCCCTTTGTTCCAAAAGGAAAGTTGTTTTAGCTTTGTCATAAATCAAACTTAATTATCTGGTTTTGATCAAGTTTATAGAAAATGCACAAACATCTACAACGTCGAAACTAGATTTATTATATACACTATTAAATATACTTTTTTGATACTGTACCTATTAATATATTTTTCTATAAACTTGTCAAAGTTACACTACATTGACTTATGCCATTGTCAAAATGGTTTTCACCAATGGCATTCTCACCGCTAGTTTTATTCGAACTTGTAAGAAATACGGATCCTATCAAGGTTTTAGTGATTTTGGTTGTTGACGGGCAGCATAACCATTTGGACTAACAATGATTGCTAGTATAGATGGTACAATAGTCCATAGAATGCAAAGATGGACTTGGTGAAGATAAAATCGACACTTTTGATGGTCATTACATGATGAATCCAACCATCAACAAATCGGTAAAGTGAAAGACACACAAATGGTGCAATCTCATGTGTTAATCCAATAACGGTTTGATCCGTAGGGCTATCATGAAGCATCCCATGAAATAAAGGGCCCACCATCCATGCAATAAATCACAAATTATCTGAGAAACTACCTTAGATACATGTCAACCGCTTTGGAAGAAGCACTGAGACACGTAGGATATGAGGCGGTGTATCCCATGGTCGGACAACCCCTTTAGGGGGGTCACTCAACCCCACCTGGTAGGCAAACCGCCTCTCCTTTAGCTAAAAATAGAGGTGTTGGCACCACTCTCCAAACATCGCTCTAGTTACTCTCTTTTTAGTTTAGGTTGGCTTAGTTGGGAGTTAGAGTTGAGTCAAGCCTTGCTTGGGTTTCGGGAGCAGTGTTCAGGAGTCTAGTATAGCTCTTATATCTTTCCCTTTGTAAGTCATTTCAAGTCAGTATATTATATTTCTACTTACTCTAGTACATCATCTGAGAGTGCAACTTACTTCTTGCAGTTGCCTTGATCTCTAGTTAAACCATAGTGCTATAATCTTAGTCTTGTTTAGTATAATAGGATCCTTCATAGCATGGGTTTCCTTGCTCCTTAGTGGATGCTCTAATCTGATTTTTTCGCATGGAATTAGAGTAGTATCATACAGTGTAAACGTGAGTTTCATAGTTTTTCTAAAATCATGCTCATCGTATGGTGCCTAAATTGGAACTATTTGAGTCTTCCATGGACTTGTTTTGGTTTTTTTAATTGCTAGTGGATGCAATTGTATCTATTATAATTACCTTAGTATAAAACAAGTGTCGCCTGATCATGTTAGTGTTACTTGACTCTATGTATGGCCATGTATAGGAAGCATGCATTGTTTGTCATCAAAGTATGGATGACATGACTTATAGATACCACTCTAGAAAACTAGCAATACAAAACAAATTTTAGGAAAAAGCCTAAAATATAATAGATAACGAGAGTATCTAATAGCGAGAATAGTCTGTGTCACTTAGTGTCGATGTTTTACCACCGGCAACCCGTCACGGGGTACCCGGGACGGTGATTTGTTCGGAGGGGTATCGGCGTTTTGCAGGAACTCGATGGTAAACGCAGGGAGACAACGATTTATACTGGTTCGGCACGCCGGAAAGTCATGGCGCCCTACGTCCAGTCTGGTGTGGATAGTATATTGCGCCCTGCGCTATTTGTTGTGTTGCGAGGTATGTTGTGGTTGTGAGTTCTGTCGGTTATGTGTGTCTCATGTGTGTGTTAGGTGCCGATCTAGGGACTCCTGCCCTCCTTTATATAGTCCAAGAGAGGCGGGAGTACTAGTCGGTTATAAAGTAGAGATCCTAGTAGGATTACGTGTAACTAGTCCTAGTAGGATTACATGTAGGGAATCCTAGTTGGACTAGGTCTTCTTCTCTCTTCTCCGTGGGGAACCTTATGGGTCCCGCATCGACAAGCCCCCGAGCATTTCATGATCGAGCTTCAAGGGTCGGGTTGTTGTAGACTTGTTCCGGGTTCTTTCTTGAAGCGAGATCTTGAGATGGTCTTCTTTGTCTTTTCTTCGGCTGATGTGCACTTTTGGACAAAAGTGCACTCAGTGAGTGTAGCCCCCGAGCCTCTTGCTTGTTGGGACAAGAAGCCAGAGGGTCCCTTTAGTCTTCTTGGTTGCTCCGAGTTCTTTTTTCGGTGGGTGCAATTTTTCGTAAAAATTGCACTCACTGAGTGTAGCCCCCGAGCCTCTTGCTTTTGCTTTGCGAAAGTTGGAGGGTCCGGATTCTTGTCTTCAAAAATTTCTAGGGTTATGTATCCCGTAGCCCCCGAGCCTTCTCCGAGTACTTTTCTTTAGAATAGGTCTTGATGTGTTGTCGTTGTTGTAGTCTTGAGTACTTGTATTCTTGGTCTTTCATCCTTGAATTCGAGCCCCCAGGCGTAGTTGAAGCGAATGCCGAGCCCTCGAGCTTAGTTTTTTATTTATCCAGGTCATTTCTAGACTTCTCTGGTTCTTGATGTACCTCTTCTAGGTTGTTTGCACTTCGTCCAGGTTCTTTTTGAACTTGTATGTACCTCATCCGAGTTGTTTTCTGATAAATCCAAGTTCTTTTTTGTCTTGATTTCTGTTCCCAACTTATCTGGGTTGTTTTTCTTCAATCCGGGTTCTTTCTGATCTTGTCTTGGTTCTTGCCGCACCTTGTCGGGGTTCTTTTTTGATCAATCCGGGTTCTTTCTGATCTTGTCTTGGTTCTTGCCACATCTTGTCGGGGTTCTTTTTTGATCAATCCGGATTCTTTCTGATCTTGTCTTGGTTCTTGCCGCACCTTGTCGGGGTTCTTTTTTGATCAATCCGGGTTCTTTCTGATCTTGTCTTGGTTCTTGCCGCACCTTGTCGGGGTTCTTTTTTTTATCAATCCGGGTTCTTTCTGATTTTGTCTCGGTTCTTGCCGCACCTTGTCGGGGTTCTTTTTTGATCAATCCGGGTTCTTTCTGATCTTGACTTGATCTTTGCAGCACCTCTTCGGGGTTGTTTGCGCTTCGTCCAGGTTCTTTCTGAACGCTTGTCTTGGTTCTTGCTGCACCTTGTCGGGGTTCTTTTTTGATCAATCCGGGTTGTTTCTGGACTAGCTCTCAGGAGCGTGTTTTCCTGATCTCATGGTACCGATGTAGCTCCCCTGCATGTTAAACATAAAAATATGTTGTAAATGACATTCTGGATATAAAGTGGGGAGCATGTCCCATATTTGAATAATCAATCAGGGGCGGGCCCTGGCATTATGAAATGCATATAAACTTTTTGCGTCTTGCTCTTGCTAGGCCATGCAAATTCCTCAGGTAGTGTCCTGTTACGTTTAAGCACTTGAATCTCTGGCGTATGGTTCAGAGGTTCATGACGTGACCATGTGAGCCTGGCACTCGGTTCGTGACCGTCCATGTGAGTAGACAAGCTTCACGGATTAAGGCGTGTTCTACCTGAGGAATTCGGCGACCGTTAAGAGAAGACCTAGAGCACTACGTTTGCTCGCATGATGATTTTTTTGTATCTTGAGCACTATGTTTGCTCGCATGATGATTTGACTTTAGAGCACTATGTTTGCTCGCATGATGATTTTTGTGTCTTCCCAGAGACATATATGAATAATATCTAAAATATATAAAAAATGAGACGTAACTTAGCTTGGTTCGTGGCCGCGTCGTTTGTTGATGGGGTAAACCAGTTGAGTGGCCGGTATGTCGAGTACTCGGAACAACTCGGAACCTGTCGTCGTGTTCTCTGAAGCCTTTGTCGTGGTCGTTGCCGACAGTGTGCGTACGGTGCATCCATCCAGCTTGACATGTGTGATGGAGTTGTCGCGGGTGCCGGATGAAAGTTGATCTTTGTCTGTGTATGTGTACTAGTTCACATATCCATCTTGTAGTCTTGTATGTGTCCAGTAATCAATTTGGATGGCTTCTGGTCTTGCTTGTACGTATATATACACATACGCCTTCCTTGTATTTGTTTGTTGTTGTGGCGCTGTGGGATGTCTTGATGTAGTCAGATGTCTCCGGATATATAGAGTTGATTTCGGATGTCGCGTTCTTGGAGTTGAACTCGGATGTTCTCGGATAAATCCCAGTTGTCCTCCGATCCAGCTCCGTATCCGAGTTGATAACGCTGGGACGTACTCCTTGCCGAAGTTGATGCTAGCTGATCCAACATGTGGTGATGTCGGACTCTTCGTCGTGGCCGAGTAGTTGACTGACTCCTGACTGGTGCCTTGAGTCTTCTGCAAATTTGAACGTGCGGCTTCACTTGCTTGCTTGTTGAATCAGGACACCTTGGCCGTGCGCAGAGATCCGTAGCGAGTTGTTGATCGTGGTTGACGGGAATTGCAGCGTCTTGTTGACAAGGGCCGACGAGAACCGCGGCGAATTTTGATCTGAGGTCCACCGAGCTCTCGAACGCAAAGCGTCGAGAACCCCTACCTGGCGCGCCAGCTGTCGATGTTTTACCACCGGCAACCCGTCACGGGGTATCCGGGACGGTGATTTGTTCGGAGGGGTATCGGCGTTTTGCAGGAACTCGATGGTAAACGCAGGGAGACAACGATTTATACTGGTTCGGCACGCCGGAAAGTCACGGCGCCCTACGTCCAGTCTGGTGTGGATAGTATATTGCGCCCTGCGCTATTTGTTGTGTTGCGAGGTATGTTGTGGTTGTGAGTTCTGTCGGTTATGTGTGTCTCATGTGTGTGTTAGGTGCCGATCTAGGGACTCCTGCCCTCCTTTATATAGTCCAGGAGAGGCGGGAGTCCTAGTCAGTTACAAAGTAGAGATCATAGTAGGATTACGTGTAACCAGTCCTAGTAGGATTACATGTAGGGAATCCTAGTTGGACTAGGTCTTCTTCTCTCTTCTCCGTGGGGAACCTTATGGGTCCCGCATCGACACTTAGCTTTCTACGAGTTTGGCTGGTTAGCATCAACTAATTGTTATAAATAACGAGAGTATCTGCTAGCAAATAAACATTAAAAGGAATTCATAAAATATTTAAAAAACTCAAACTAGCCACCATAAGATATTTATTAGCACCACTATCAACAATATCAACAGTCAGTACAGATATGTAACGACTGACCGTAACTCGTTGAAACAGCCTATATACCAACATATAAGGAGAAGTTAAAGATGAGTTGTGGTACAGTGATATATATGATTTTTGAAAAAAAAATGAAAGTACTTTGATAATTTCTAAGCTAAAACAATTTTTCTATGATTTTTCTTATATTAAACTAGATTTGGGATTTTAAATCGTAAAAATATTTTCAAGAAAAAATCATGTAATATATTTTTTAAAAAGATTGTAGTCCGAATTACCCCTGAACCACGAAGTCCGATCTACCGTACACTCTTGTAGTTGGCGTGACACAGCTGACGTGATGGTTTTTTACAGTTTAGAAAAAACCACAGAGTATACAAACAAATGATTTTATATAAAAATTTAAAACTAAAAGGGGTTAAAAATGCGGTTTTCTAAAGGGGAAATCGGACTATCATAAAAGTTAATTATATAACGGAGTCAAAAAGATAAACCACTCCCAGCCCATCCCATCCAAGGGTCCAATCAGGCAACACATCTGCTGTCCCTTCCGCTGTCCCCCACCAGCGGCAGCGGCGGGAAATCATTGCCGAAACGGCGGGAAAACAAGGACCCTTCCCTCCGACCCCGGCCACCCTCCCTCCCACACCGCTGCCACGCGCCACCAGCTCCGCATTTCACGTCCCCAAGGCCATTCTTCAGTCCTTATCCTCTCGACCCCTTCATCTGCAGGCCTGGTTTCTCCGCTGCGGTGAAGCTGGAAATGGGCGCGGCCGCTTCTTCTGCCAGGTCCTCTTTGCTCGCTCTTTACATGGATTACTTAAAAGGTGCCGTTTGGATACTGGGAAATGTGGGGTGGGACAGGGAAATGAGGGGAGGAAAATATCCTATCCATTGTTTGGATTTTTGGAATGGGGATGCACGTCGCTTTGCCGCGCAGGCCGCCGGAGCCCGCGTCGCTTCGCCGCGTAGGCCGCTGGAGCCGGCGTCGTCTCGTACTGGCGACCGAGCTAGGCTGCGCGTTTCTTCGACGCGCACGCGTTGGGCGTTCTCCGCTACAGCTAGCCCGGCGGGACCTTGCTGCTCACTTGCGTGGCCTGCCGTGTGAGATCGGAGTTGGCTGAGGCTAGCAGAGGGAAGAATGCAGACGAAAGGACGAGAAGGTGCTGATGGAAGGAAGGCTTGTGGAGTAGGTCCCACCACATATCTCTAACCCAAACCAAAGAGAAACAAACACATGGGTATGGCTACAGGTGCTAGTATCCCTATCCGTTTCCTTCTCTTCTCAACCCAGCGTATTTCCTATTCCCTAACCCAGGCTCCATCCAAACGCCACCGAAGAGATTTTACCTTTTCCCCATTTCTCCTGTGCGAAATAATTTCAGTTTCGGGTGCGGATTTGGGTGGGTTAATTTGTCCGCACTGCTTGTTAGTTTAGTTTGTCCTATGGACTGCAGCGGACGGCCCAGCTGTCCAGGAATTTTAGGATTTTTATGCATCCGAGGGTTCCAGTGACACCGTTGCCGCTTGGAGTATTCAGAGTTATGCTATGTGATCGAGGCAGGGCGGGTCATGGAGGAGGGTTGTGTGTGTGTGCGCGCTGATGATATGCAGTGACGGCGGGATATCGAGCCGTTTCTATAAATTAATTTCTAGAAATCACTAAATAAATTACTAAAAAAGAAGCCAATTTTTTTTAATCCAGGGAGACCTCTACTGGTCAGCCACACAACCGCTCCCTAGGCGTGGCATTTTTTGCGCGATTTTTGAAGACTTCACGTCAGCCGGCATTCAAACCCACGACCTCCCCCTCGCACGTACCCTTCTCTACCACCGCATCTTATACTCACTTATATCTATAATCCATTTTAGTTCTCCATATGTTATCCTAAACCGACTATAAATTGATTGTTTGAGGTCCTAAACGAATTCAATTGAAAAAATTGTCAACTATAAAGTTTTATAACTTTTCGAGATCTACAACTTTAATTTTGGTAGTTTCTCCATCCGAGGTCGTTTACAATATTTGAATTTTAAATTTAAAAAATTCAAACGTAGTTTTCCTTGACAAGATGATTTTAAATCAAAAAGTTGTCAACTACAAGGTTTCATAACTTTTCGAGATCTACCACTTTCGTTTTTGCTGTTTGTCCATCCGAGGTCGTTTAAAAAATTCAAATTTTAAATTTTTTGGAAATTCAAACATAGCTTTTCTTTACGAGAACTACAAAGTTTCATAACTTTTTGAGATCTACAACTTTCATTTTGGTAATTTCTCCATCCGAGGTCGTTTGAAAATTTTGAAATTCAAAATTAAGAAATTCAAACGTAGTTGTCCTTGACAAAATGAATTCAAATAAAAAAGTTGACAACTACAAAGTTCTAAAACTTTTCGAGATCTATAACTTTTATTTTGATCATTTGATCATCTGACATAGTGGTAGTAACATTATTCATAAATTTTACATATCAAGATAGATATGTAAATTTTGTGAACAATGTTACTATCACTTTGTCGGATTAAGAAACAATCAAAATAAAAGTTATAGATCTTGATGAGTTTTATAACTTTTATGTACATGACTTTTTCAGCTAAAATCATTTAATGTTTCAAAATGACGTTTAAAGTTGTTATTTTTTGAAATTCAAATAGATAAAACACAGTCACATGAAAAGATGGACAAAATAATATGAGAGAATTATTTATTTGGCACTGAAACAAATCAGTGTTTTGTATTTGGCACTCAAAAAATTGAACTTTCTTATCTGGCATCAAGTTGAAATTTCGTTTCGTAAATAGCACTGCCGTCCATTTAGGACAGTAACGGTGTCAAGTAACTGGTAAAAAGACATGAATACCCTTGTTTGCAGCAGAAATCCATGGTGCCAAATAGGGAAGTTCAAGTATTTTCGTATGGACGATATTGCCGGAGCTCTTGCGCAGCCCCGTGCCATCGCCCTGGCGACCCGCCGCATAGACCCCGTACCAACGTCCCTGCATCTCCGGGAGCCGCGTGTACACAAACACAAACGCAGCCGCCACCACGCCGGCATACAGCAAGAAGCACCCAGGCATGGTGATGGCACCGGCGAGCGAAATGAACGTCATGCTCACCGCCGCGCACACCAGCCGCCCGACCGCCGTGCCCACGCTCGTGCCCTGCGCGCGCAGCCACCGCGGCAGGACCTCTGCGCCGTACGCAGGAACCAGCGGCCCGAACCCGACAGAGAACGCCACGACGAAGGCCAGCATGGACGCGAGGCACGCCGATGTCGCGCCGAGACGGAGCGACGCGGCCAGGGACGCCATCGCCACGGCCACACCGCCGGTGCTGGCAAGCAGTAGCGGGCGCCAGCCGAGGCGGTCGGAGAGGGACGTGGCCACGAGGATGGAGAGCGTCTTGACCGCTCCGACGGCGACCGTGGCGCCCAGGACGGCCCGGTCCGACGAAGACATGCATGACGACGCGCTTGAACACCAGCGGGCTGTACAGCACGACACCTCGATGCCCGACGCTTCTTGGAAGAACTGCAGCCCGACGACGCAGATGAGGATTCGTCGCACGAATGCCGGTGGTCGGATGAGCAGCTCCGTCCATGTGCCACTGTCGTCTCTGGATCGTGGCACGACGGTGACTCTGACGGCACGCTTGATCTCCTCCAGGCGGAGGTCAGCCTCGGCCGGGGTGTCCGAGGTGCGCGACAGCCACCGTGGCAGGCTGGCATCGCGAGCCACCGTGGTGACTCTGGCATGGCCAGCACCCCCGCGGCGAGGAGCACCGGTGGCAGGCTGGCAGCACTCCCGCGGCGTACATGACGCGCTAGCCGAGGTGCACCGGCAGGTCAGCGAACGCGTAGTTCAACACGTAGCCGAGAAGGATGCCGACGTTGATAAAGATCTGCACGCCACGAGCAGAGCACATCCATCAATGCAAACTAATAATAAAGCTTCAAAATCATGGGCAGAACTAGAAGCTGTGCGTCCATGCACAGAATAGAGAATACTGACATCAAGCAAAGAGGACAGGACGCCGCGCGTCGACGCCGGCGAGATCTCGGCGTTGTACACCGACACGACGACGAGGGACACCGGCACGACGACGTCGACGCCGCGTGTTTGGTGCTGCCCTGCGCGCGTCGCAGCTCGCCGCTTGTCGCGGCGTCCGTCAGCAAGTCCGGCGCCGCGGGCTCCGTCTCGGGCGGCGGCGGCAGCAAGCGCCTGAGGTGTCTCGCCGCGCTGTCCTGCGTTTGCCCGGTGGTGTCCTGGATGCGGTCCAAGGCCGACGGTGGCAAGTCGTCCGCCCCCGTGCTGGATGATTCCATCATGTCGTGGTACCTGTCCATGGACAACGGCAAGTTCTGGTTCCCGGCTCAGGTCTACAACCGCGAGGTACCATCTCATGTCTTGTCATTTACTAGCTAGCAGTTCAATCATTGCAAAGCTTGTTAATTAGCACTCTTTGTTCAACACTGCCGGAGGGCGTGGCTGCCCCGACGCCACCGCGCCGCGTCAGACCTCCAGTGGGCAACCGGCGGCCACGACCGCCCCGCGTCCTCCGCGTGAGGGCACGCGTGAGGCCGTGGGGGTGTGCGCGGCCGATCCCTCCTCCGCCTCTGCCTGCGTGACATGGCGCGTGCGAGTAACCGAGGGGCAGGGGTATTTTGGTCTCCCTCGAAACGAACTGACAAGTTGAACACGGTCAACTAACAGATGTCTGGTCGAAATGAACGGCAGTGCTATCTAGGGAAGGAAATTTTAACTTGGTGCCAAATAAGAAAGTTCAAATTTTTTAGTGCCAAATGCGAAAGACTGATTTGTTTCAGTGCCAAATACATAATTCTCTCAAATAATATCTCTAAGAACACAATAAATGAATAGAGCATGATTTTAGAAAATGTTAGGAAAAAAATCATCAAATTTGAAGTTAGTATGAGGGAGAAAAACTAGTTACAAGTTTTGGCCGGAGATTAAAAAGAGAAGTAAGTGTTCTTTCAAAATTAAATTTCAAACAACATTTTGAAGCAGTAAATGATTTCAAATGAAAAAAGTTGTAAACAACAAAGTTTCATAACTTTTCGAGATATACAACTTTTATTTTAGTCATTTCTCTATCCGAGGTTGTTTGAAAAAATTGAATTTTAGTGCTTAATTTTTACTATTCGGCGTCTATTTGTAGGGACGACTGGATATTGAGCCGTCTCTACAAATCAAGCCATTTGTAGGGGCGGCTGGTAACACCAGCAGCCTCTACAAATGGATTTGTAGGGGCGGCTCGTTTGGGCACCATTTGTAGGAGTGGCTTAATATAGAGCCGCCTCTAAAAAAAAGAGGGGTGTTGCTACAAATCCTTTTTGTAGTCGTGATAGTCTCTAAAATTTTAAAGTACCACCGAATGATGCAAAACTATTATTTGGTTAGTGTTGTTCTTAGTACCTTGCCAATATCCATGTGTTGATGTCAATACGTCCTTAGTATCTTCGTGATTTTGCTGACCAAGCTTCAACATATGGCCAACTTTAGGCTATCTGACAATGGTTTGAGGCCAGTTATGAAGAACTAAACAAAAGTACCCAAAAGTAGTTGCATTTATTATGACAATTCTGAGTCTAGACTCTAGAATGGTCAGTGTTAAACTTGATTCTTGGTGCATCCTTTTTGCTATTTTGCTCAATTTATTTACACCAAACAGAGAAAATCAGAAGTAAAGTAAGATGCAGTGTTGCTTGCATAATGACAACCACAAAATCTGTGGAGAAGCCAACAAGTTTTGTCCTCTTTATTACAACCAAACATGGCAGAGCCAGTTTTTTTTTTTTTTTTTGGTGACTACATGGCAGAACCAGTTGTATAGAGACTTATAGCCTTATAGGCATCTTTTGTGGAGCTAAATATGTTGACTGAAAATCTCATTGTGCTAGCCATTATTGATGTACTACAGTGAAATAACCTATGATTGACAAGAGTGTATGACGCAGACTGGGTGACAACGACCATGGAAATACATCACAAGATAATCATTTGGGATCCAACGATCGAGATAGTGAAGGGCCAATTGATACTCTTTCCATGCCAAATACAGAACAAACAATAGAGAAAGGAGAAAATGCACAAGCTATCCGTGATTCAGAACAGATGGAAAAGAAGAGAAGGGCTATTGAGCGTATAGTTGCATGGTTCAGTGAAGCTGGGATTCCTTTTAATACTGTTCGTATAGAGAGTTTTGACTTAGTGTTAGAAGCAACTGCACAATGTGGCCCTGGTTTACAGGTACGCTCTCTGGATGAGCTTGATGGCCCGCTTCAGAGGCAACTTTTAGCAATCAATGGTTCAATTGAAGCACTGAAAAAATACTGGATGTCCGAAGGATGCTCTATTCTGGCTTATATAGATCTTGATGATGATGGAAGATGGATGTTAAACTTGGCAGTTGATTGTTCTCATGGTGTGTCATTCCTTCGTTCCATCGAACTACCTTCAGGCAGCTACGACCAAGCATTTGTTTGCCGACTAATTGATTCTTGTATTGAAGAAATTGGAGAGAAAAATGTGGTGCAAGTCATTGGGGACGTTGGTATAGAGAAGACTGGAGCATATCTGCCTCGAAAGAGACCGAACATATTTTGGACTCAGTGTGCTGCAAGTTCCATTGATATGATGCTTGAAGACATAGGGCATATCATGTTGGGATAACCTATTACACCACTTGCTACTTGAACTTGAGGAGCCTTAATGATAAAAGGATTGAGTTGAAGACTATGCTTATTTCTAAAGAATGGGAGGACAGCAAGTGATCAAAGGGAGCAGTGGGCAAGAAATTCTATAATTTAGTAGTGGGCAATGAGTTTTGGCATAATGTGCTATATGCTATAAATAGTTTTGAACCACTGGTGGAGGTTCTGAGGAGGATGGGGAGTGGCAGACCCTCTATGGGATACATATATGGTGAACTTTTGAACGCTAAAAAGGAAATTGCCTTCCGCTTTGAAAACAAGGAAGAGCACTATTTGCCAGTGTGGCACCATATAGATTTTAGAATAAAGTTGTACATGATGGAACCATTGCACTTATCTGCTTATTATTTGAATCCTTCGTGCTACTATCAAAACAGACATGAAATTGAAAATACAGAAATATTCAGAGATGCACTTTTTGAGTGTGCGTGTAAGATGTACCAAGATGAGTCTACACGAGAAAATTGTGCATCAATTGAAGCTTTACAGCACTGATTCACAGAGTTTTGGAATGGTTCATGCCATTAGTACACGGATGGATGTTGACCCAGGTAACTTTCTTGCAGGACAGAACATCTAGGCATTTTTTTAATTTGTTTGTCAAGGTTCATAGTGTAGTCTTCTTTAGTATGATATACAAGCTAACTCTTGTCGTATATGTAGTTTCCTGGTGGCAATTACATGATGGTACAGCAAAGGAGTTGAGTGCTATGGCACTGAGGATACTGAGGTTAACCTGTGGCTCATTGGCCTATGAGCCAAGTTGGATTGAAACGGTAACATAGTGATAAGCTAGTTTCATACATTCATCCATCAGTTCTTCAACTTACCATCATTTCATTTGTGTAACTCACACATTTTTTAAAAGGCTAATAAGAAATTATGTTACACTATTCTCTATTCCTTTTCAGATCCATAAAGAAAAGCCATCTTGGATTAAAAATAAGCAATTTCAGGATTCAATGTTTGTGACCGTCAACAGAAGGATACAAGGGAAAGCTCAAATGAGAGATAGAGATCCTGTACTTGCATGCCTTCGAACCATTTGAATGGCTGGTGGGCATGCTTCCCAATGATGCCCAACGACAGTATAACAGGGATTTGCTGATGGCACGAGCAAGAAGCGGAGATGGAGTAGGTCTAGCGAAGCTGGCAAATAAGTTATTTATCGAGGCAGAGTATGTGACATCCGATGAAGAAAGTGATGAAGAAGCGCCAAGGCACTCTATCAAAAGGAAGACATCGTCTGGTGCTTCATGCTCAAAACGAGAGAAGAGGACACAGCTGATCAGAGGTAATCTGAAAGATGATGAGTCCGAGGGAAGTGATGGAAACATCAGCTACTAATCTCTGGCTATATTCATGGCCTTGTATGTTTCAGCTTAAAAGGATGATACATGATTTGGTATGTTTTTGTGGTCCGTGAACTCTAAGGCGTTGCTGGCTTTAGGAGTTTGGAACTGTGTTACTTTCGTTGGGCTATTAACTTACCGATGTTTGTCTGAAATCCGAATGCTTGCAGTCAGATTGGTTATTGCATTCATGATTATTATGCTTTCATTAGAACTAGAAATAGTAGCTCCAAACTTCTGAAACGTGAGAATGTGTTTATATATTACAGTAGTGAAAATGAAACCACCAGCTTCCAAATTAGAGAAAAGAAGCTTTGGACATGGTTTCATTTGCTAAAAAAGCAAAGTGGGATAACCAAATTAGTCACGGAAGTTTGGTGGGAGGGATGCCTAATTTGGCCCCTGATGTTGCGCTTTGACCAACCCAGTCCTTGAACTATCTATCATCTTAGATGAAAGAAAAAGAGAATAGTCCATATGCTGGCAGCTGGCGTTGACTCCTTTCTTGCTCCTGTGGAGTAAATTTAGAGCCAGGAAAAATTAAACCTTATGCTTGAAAGCATTTATGCCCGAGCCAAATGAGCGCTATCAACGAGGAAACTGAAATTTTCTTTCAAACTTGGTTCAGGGACACCACTTGCCGCTTGAACCTGAAGAGCCTTGAGGAGGAGGTGTCACACCCGATTTTAAGGATAAAATGAGATGCAAAATCTGATATGCGTCCAGAGATCAGTCACACACATAAGCCGATAAATTATAAATAGTATCATCACAAGTGTTTATTACATCACGAATAATAAAACATAGTCTTCACATAAATGTAGCGGAAGTATAAGAAAAAATCTCTCGCGAAAGCTCCATATCATAGGGACATCAACTGGTTGACCACAAGTCTAATAATTCTTAGAAAAGTCATTGTAACCCTAGCCATCTGTTAGCCATCCGGGATTTTTATCTAAATAATAAAAATAAACAAGCGTAAGTACATGTCATACTCAACAAGTGTAACATGAGGTTCATGAGGCTCAAAAGGCTTGACACAAGTTTAACAACGTTCAGCTTTTAGTTGTCATCATTTTAGCATAAGAGTAGCAACAAGTTGTTTCAATCCCACAGTAAAACACATGATCAATGTAAACATGAATAATGAATAGCATAAACGGATAATTCTTAGTGATCATCTATTCCATAAGGGTTTCAAGGCCGCTCGTGACTGTGAGCACGGCTGATATACTAGTTTTACACTCTGCAGAGTTTGTACACTTTCACTGTGAGTCGTGATACCCATATGTCCGGGTTTATAACTCCCAAAACAATTCCAAGGTGAGCAGGCAGGGTTCACTATGAAGTCTTTCAAAGGTTCGTCTAACAAGTTAGGGCCGCTAGCGAAACATCCTCAATTTTTCCACGAAGAGAAAATCCACAGAATGAATTATAATATGATAAACCAAGAACTGATTCCATCATATTATCATATTTTAGTCGATGTCACAGTCATACATCGTAAGATTATAAGAATGCAAGATATTACATCACTGGGGAACACACCTATTACAGAGTTAATCTAGCGGAAGACTATCGAGTGAAGGCTCCTCCTTCACGGGCATCATCAGAGTTGGCATAGTGCAGCGTAGATTCCATCTCCGAACCAAACTTGAGCGTAGGCACGGGACCTCATAATCCTTCTAAAGTCAGCATCTCTGAGAAGTAGGAAAATCTGCACACCGCCAGATGTGTGCAGGCCATGGTCAGCACCGATGAGCTTTAGTGGAAAAGATAAAACAAGAGGATCTGGCGATCCTAACTTTTGGCTGTGGTTTGCATCCTTAGCGCATGAGAAGTAAGTAACAGTAGTAATGTAATAATAATATCCAGTTTTTAACACATTCCCAGCCACACACATCCACATCCATCCATATCCATCCACCAACCCATCCCAACCACAACCCCACCACCATCACCACATCTCATCTCACACACTCAGGTCGATAGGCCGACTCCCTCTCGGCACTTGTCTCAACGGCCCGCAGCCCCTAGCTCACGGCCGGAAAATACCCCAAACCTAGAGGGAGGAAAGAAGGACTCATCTCCTATCTAGTTTAAGCGAAACCCATGAAAGGTCCATAGCTGACAAGTCGGTATATGTATCGATCGATCAACCATACACTCTGCAGAGGTTTTACATACCCACAAGATAGCCATCCTCGACGGTGCCCTAGTATAGGCAGATTCCGGCCGCTTGCTAGCCTAGAACTGATGCCACCCTACCTCTCAGCCCTGGAACATCCCAAGTCTAGTACTGGGATGGCTGATACTATGAGTCGTAGACTAGAGCCGGGGCCCTCCGGATGTCAAGAGCTAGGTCCACAAGGCCTCCTAAAGTCTCGGAAGGGTGTGGGGGAAACCACGTGCCCCGTACCTCCTTGCACACATTCGCCTAGCAGTAGTGGCATTGTTCTACCAAGTAGTCCGACCATCCCGCACCATATAGGGCGAGTGGGATGTAGAGGATTCCCGGATGAGTCTGAGTACTAGTAAGTCCTTAGAGATTGACCAAGCCAGAATGTCTTCATCAGGGTTTCCATTTTACAGTGCCACCACAGCACCTCTACCTCGGGCTCCACCTCTCTGAGGTTCACACCCCAGGCCACCTCCAATTACCATTTACCCGCCACAGGTATTCCATATCCAAGTGCCCAGGTAGCACCACATGGCAAGACTTCGCCCTAGGCTTGTCGTTATTCCTAGCTCGGTCGACACAACCCTCACTCTCCACGCACCCAAGACACACGTAGCACGCTCACACACCTACCAAGTCTGGCACCCATAGCCTAACCCTTCCCAGTGGGTTCACCACCAGCATCACATCCCCGATGTAATGCGAAGTGGAGTTAATAATAAATATAGTGGTGTAATATGCAAGCGAGTAAGCAAGTAAGCATATCTAAGCGAGCGAATGCGCAAAGCAGGGTGACGTGGTAGAGTGGGTTGCATCAGGGTAATAATGGCTTCAGGTAGTAGCATGCATCAAAGTACTAGCAAAGGAATAATTATAAAGCGCTAGCAGTTCTAGATATTATGCAATGTCTAATAGGATTCTCTAAAAGAGGGTACTGCCATGACACCTGCGATGTAGAGGTAGTACTGGTACAATTCTCCATTTGTTGGGGTTCCATTAGCGAGGTCATCTCCTCCTGAGTCGACTCCAGTCCACAATCCTTGTCGTCGTTCCCGTTCTCTTGATCTGATCGCTATCTACTCCGCGAAGCGACACGCAAAGCTAGAGAACACACAACGCACGAAAAGACGACAAGACGCAGGAAGATCCAATAACGCCAACGGCACACTAAAAGATTCATAGCTTAGCCCTCTCGGTGGTTGTCTGATTTCCTTGGGCCAAGAAACACAAGTGATGGTTTGCTTATGCACAAGCTTATGCCATGGCCAAGCCAGTATGGCCTTACGATAAACGATGTAAGCTAGAGCTCATTCATAGCAAACATCACGGCTCGCTGTCTTTCCTTCCGGGCATCATGGAGATGACGAGAATCGGAAGACAGGCCCAACGAAGGAAGAACGACGGGGTTCAGCTCTTATAGCCCTATCCCGCAAGTCACAAATAACACTATTGTGACTTGGCTCCAATGTACTTTGGCTCACCCACTATGGTAGGAAGCGGTACCACAAAGAGGTTGGACAACGACGGGTCCTCTCGATCTATACGACTCATCAACGTCGGGAGCCAAGGAGACGTTCAACATGGCAAAAGCAGCGGGGTTAGCTAGGCACGTCCATGTTATGTTCCTAGACACATCTTCAGGGAAGATGGTTTTAGACGGTCGATCGGGTCAACATGCATGGGTCCGAGGTACGACATAGACCATAGCTTCGCTAACAAAAGGGAATAGTCTGGTCTTTGATCCAATCGTCATGGGCAAGACGGAATCGATCAGAGAGTTTTACACTCTGCAGAGTTTGTACACTTTCACTGTGAGTCGTGATACCCATATGTCTGGGTTTATAACTCCCAAAACAATTCCAAGGTGAGCAGGCAGGGTTCACTATGAAGTCTTTCAAAGGTTCGTCTAACAAGTTAGGGCCGCTAGCGAAACATCCTCAATTTTTCCACGAAGGGAAAATCCACAGAATGAATTATAATATGATAAACCAAGAACTGATTCCATCATATTATCATATTTCAGTCGATGTCACAGTCATACATCGTAAGATTACAAGAATACAAGATATTACATCACTGGGGAACACACCTATTACAGAGTTAATCTAGCGGAAGACTATCGAGTGAAGGCTCCTCCTTCACGAGCATCATCAGAGTTGGCGTAGTGCAGCGTAGATTCCATCTCTGAACCAAACTTGAGCGTAGACACGGGACCTCATAATCCTTCTAAAGTCAGCATCTTTGAGAAGCAGGAAAATCTGCACACCGCCAGATGTGTGCAGGCCATGGTCAGCACCGATGAGCTTTAGTGGAAAAGATAAAACAAGAGGATCTGGCGATCCTAACTTTTGGCTGTGGTTTACATTCTTAGCGCATGAGAAGTAAGTAACAGTAGTAATGTAATAATAATATCCAGTTTTTAACACATTCCCAGCCACACACATCCACATCCATCCATATCCATCCACCAACCCATCCCAACCACAACCCCACCACCATCACCACATCTCATCTCACACACTCAGGTTGACAGGCCGACTCCCTCTTGGCACTTGTCTCAACGGCCCGCAGCCCCTGGCTCACGGCCGAAAATACCCCAAACCTGGAGGGAGGAAAGAAGGACTCATCCCCTATCTAGTTTAAGCGAAACCCATGAAAGGTCCATAGCCGACAAGTCGGTATATGTATCGATTGATCAACCATACACTCTGCAGAGGTTTTACATACCCACAAGATAGCCATCCTCGACGGTGCCCTATCTAGGCAGATTCCAGCCGCTTGCTAGCCTAGAATGATGCCACCCTACCTCTCAGCCCTGGAACATCCCAAGTCTAGTCTGGGATGGCTGATACTATGAGTCGTAGACAGAGCCGGGGCCCTCCGGATGTCAAGAGCTAGGTCCACAAGGCCTCCTAAAGTCTCGGAAGGGTGTGGGGGAAACCACGTGCCCCGTACCTCCTTGCACACATTCGCCTAGCAGTAGTGGCATTGTTCTACCAAGTAGTCCGACCATCCCGCACCATATAGGGCGAGTGGGATGTAGAGGATTCCCGATGAGTCTGAGTACTAGTAAGTCCTTAGGGATTGACCAAGCCAGAATGTCTTCATCAGGGTTTCCATTTTACATGCCACCACAGCACCTCTACCTCGGGCTCCACCTCTCTGAGGTTCACACCCCAGGCCACCTCCAATTACCATTTACCCGCCACAGGTATTCCATATCCAAGTGCCCAGGTAGCACCACATGGCAAGACTCGCCCCAGGCTTGTCGTTATTCTAGCTCGGTCAACACAACCCTCACTCTCCACGCACCCAAGACACACGTAGCACGCTCACACACTACCAAGTCTGGCACCCATAGCCTAACCCTTCCCAGTGGGTTCACCACCAGCATCACATCCCTGATGTAATGCGAAGTGGAGTTAATAATAAATATAGTGGTGTAATATGCAAGCGAGTAAGCAAGTAAGCATATCTAAGCGAGCGAATGCGCAAAGCAGGGTGACGTGGTAGAGTGGGTTGCATCAGGGTAATAATGGCTTCAGGTAGTAGCATGCATCAAAGTACTAGCAAAGGAATAATTATAAAGCGCTAGCAGTTCTAGATATTATGCAATGTCTAATAGGATTCTCTAAAAGAGGGTACTGCCATGACACCTGCGATGTAGAGGTAGTAGTGGTACAATTCTCCATTTGTTGGGGTTCCATTAGCGGGGTCATCTCCTCCTGAGTCGACTCCAGTCCACAGTCCTTGTCGTCGTTCCCGTTCTCTTGATCCGATCGCTATCTACTCCGCGAAGCGACACGCAAAGCTAGAGAACACACAACGCACGAAAAGACGACAAGACGCAGGAAGATCCAATAACGCCAACGGCACACTAAAAGATTCATAGCTTAGCCCTCTCGGTGGTTGTCTGATTTCCTTGGGCCAAGAAACACAAGTGATGGTTTGCTTATGCACAAGCTTATGCCATGGCCAAGCCAGTATGGCCTTACGATAAACGATGTAAGCTAGAGCTCATTCATAGCAAACATCACGGCTCGCTGTCTTTCCTTCCGGGCATCATGGAGATGACGAGAATCGGAAGACAGGCCCAACGAAGGAAGAACGACGGGGTTCAGCTCTTATAGCCCTATCCCGCAAGTCACAAATAACACTATTGTGACTTGGCTCCAATGTACTTTGGCTCACCCACTATGGTAGGAAGCGGTACCACAAAGAGGTTGGACAACGACGGGTCCTCTCGATCTATACGACTCATCAACGTCGGGAGCCAAGGAGACGTTCAACATGGCAAAAGCAGCGGGGTTAGCTAGGCACGTCCATGTTATGTTCCTAGACACATCTTCAGGGAAGATGGTTTTAGACGGTCGATCGGGTCAACATGCATGGGTCCGAGGTACGACATAGACCATAGCTTCGCTAACAAAAGGGAATAGTCTGGTCTTTGATCCAATCGTCATGGGCAAGACGGAATCGATCAGAGCATCTATCATTCCATGATTGTTATCTCCCAGGTCATCTCCCACATGACTTGGTCATGGAGGGCTCAAGGTGTGCGGGTGATATCCGCATCGATGTTAGTATCGACATCGAATCCATCACGACCATGTTCTAGGGCCGAAGACAGGAGCTAACACTCTGATACAATGAAGTCAACTAAAAAGCGAGGGGTCGAGTTACACTCAGCATCACGGTCATGGCGAGACAGATCTCGCGATCATAACGTCCGAACGTGGTATGATCCCTCAGCCGGCTCAAAGGCTCGGCACACAGGCAACAACACCAACAACCAGTGATAAGAACCAAACACGACCGAAAGACGCAACAACTCGACACGACTGTGGAGTAGCACATTCCATAGCGATGGGGATGGGTAGACCTGCACAAGGGCACGGTGTAGACAGATATAGATAGATCAAGATCACATATTGTAAGTGTACGAACGAGTATAAGAATGGGCAGGAAGGGGCTTTCGTTGGTGGGGAATGGCGTTTGACTAGAATTTGACTTCACGGCAAAGATGTGGAGGGCCATAGGCTATTGTAACTTGTCTCGGAGGGTTGTGGCTTCTTCTGGCCAGCTGAGGCTAGCTACGGCCTGTTGTGGCTTGCTGTAGCTTGCTGTGGCTGGCTACAATTGGCTATGGTTGGCCAAAGGTAGGCTATGGCTAGCCGGGCATGGCAGCGACTGGCTAAGATGTGCCTACTGTTGATAAACACCACAAGGGTTAGTGAAGAAAGTGTTCGGCAAGACGGTGGGGTCTTCCTGCTGGTCTGGGAGAGGCAGGTTGGAGTGGTCGCTGAGGTGGTCGGAGTGATCGCTGAGGTGGTCGGAGTGGTCAGGGTGGTCGCCGAGGTGGTTGGAGTGGTCATCGAGGTGGTCAGAGTGATCGGGGTGGTCGCCGAGGTGGTCGGAGTGGTCAGGGTGGTCGCCGAGGTGGTCGGAGTGGTCGCCGAGGTGGTCGGAGTGATCAGGGTGGTCGCCGAGGTGGTCAGAGTGATCGGGGTGGTCGCCGAGGTCCCGGGCGCTGGCGTGGTCTCATTTTCGGCATGATGTTAGCATGGCGTTATTAGAGCTAAACCGTGGCTAATAGGTGGGACCGGAGCTCTTGGGTCACTGTCATGAGGGTTTGGTTAATGGTCAATGCTGACCGGTCAATGGTCATCCGGTTTGGGTTCCGACTGCACTTTGGCGGGCCTGGATAGGGATGGATTTGGGCCGGGCCGACCCGAACACGTGTCGGGCAGGTAGGCTATCCACGTGGTGCTGTTGGCTCTTGATGGGCCAGGTCTAGACTGTGCACATGAGAGCGGCTCACGGTGAACCGGCAGGCGCTGGTCCATGGACCGCGTACTGGGTCCGTGGTGGACCGTGTCCAGTCTCCTTTTTTTCCCTCACTGGTGCATGTGGATCAGGCCCACGTTGCTACTTCACTTTGGGGCTTTGGTCTATGGCGAGCACAGCGACGGAAGATGAATGGGGGCTAAACAGCTGCCTCGACCGCGACACGCGTCTCACGGGCGAGTGACTTCGGCTTCTAGGCTTCGATGGTGCGGCAACTCAGCAAGGCAGGGTCTAGGGCTAGGGCTGCTCGCGACGTGCGCGTCCACGGCCAAGCGGAGGTGCGCGGCAACAGGACAACGTGCTCATGCCGGTGGTCGGGCGGTTCGGCAGGGGCGTCGACGTGCGCTTGCGGTCACTGCGACGCGGGGCAGCAGGCCAGTGTCACACGGCGGTGCTACAGCGCTTCTGGTGCTTGGCTCATCGTGGGTGGCGCTCTAGCATGGTGGTCGCAAGCTACATGACAAGGAAGGGCCCCTGGACGGCGAAGGCTTGGTGACGCAGCGGTGTGCACCGGCGTTCACCGTCCGCGTGGTCGAGCAGTGCGGCTTGGTGCTCGTCGCGACATGGGGCGAGGCGCTGTGGAGTCTAGGCACGTGCAAGGCTATGCCTTGGCCGCGAGGGTGGCGAGGCAAGCATGGTGTGGCGGCGCTGAGGTCGTGCGGCGGCCGTGGGTGGCTACCGGCGTGGATGTGCTATGCGTGTATGGCCCCAATGGTGCGTGGCTATGCCTGTGCAGGTGCGATAGTCCGCGGCCAGGGCGATCTCGCCCCCACGCCGTGGCTCGATCGGCACATGGGGCGCAGGGGCATCGCGGATACATGGTGACCGGCTGTTGCGACACGATCAGAGCAGCGCGATGGCTAGACAAAGGAGAATGGCACAAAGGACGGGCAGGTAGGCGGTGAAACAGGAGATGCTCACCGGGGGCTTATCGGCAGAAGGTCGCGTGGTGCAGGTCGGGCCTGATGCAGGCAGCGCCGAGGTCGCGTCGATGCCGTACACGCGTGCTCCCGGTTCAGCGCAGGGCTCCAGCTGGTGACGAGGGGCTCCGAGACGGCTTTGTGTCGTGGCCACGGCGACTACACGACCATGGTGGGGAGGTAGTGGCGCGCAACGCGCATGACGCCGTGGTAGAGGCTGGGTCCATGGTGGTGGACACGCTTGACGTCAGAGTGGAGTGGCTCGGCGAGGCGCGCTGGTGGCGTTGCCGTGTACGCAGGCTCGGGCGACGTCGCGGACGGTGTCGAGGTCGGCGTTCGAGTGGCCATGGCGCTCGGCTGGGAGCGGCCACGCGGCGAGGTAGTGGAGGGCCACGGCCAATGATGGCTGACCGGCGTGGCTATGTAGCAGGGCAGGGTAGAGCAAGGAGGGAGAGGGATGGAGTGGCGACGGCTGGAAGGAGCTCCAGAGCGAGGCGGCATCGGGGGTCTTTATAGCACGCTAGCTAGGGCTTCTAGGAGGTGTCGTCCATCCTCGATGTCCGTGCTAGGGAGAGGGACACGCTGCGTGAATCACGGGCACCTGAGCTAAGGGCGTGGTCGGGACACAGGTGTAGGGGTGCTGGCATGCGAGCGGCGGCGATGTCTAGAGGCCAGGGCGCTGCCTAGGGTTAAGGAGGCTAGGACTTCGGCTGTTGGCCAGGCTGGGCTGTGCCGTGGCAGCGGCCTGGTTGGGCCAAGGCGCTGGCGGGGCGGGCCAAAGGGAGGAGTGGCGAGCTGGGCCGAGGGTGAGTGGGCTGGCGGGGCAGGCTAGGCCACGACTTCGAGTGGGAGAGGCTAGCTGGGCCTGCTGGCGCCGGTTGGGCCAAGAGAAGGGGTGAGCGGGTTGGGCCTCCAGCGCAAGTGGAAGAGGCCGGCTGAGGTGGTCACGGGCCGAGGAGGCGAGCTGGGCCGATTCTGTTGCTTGGGCTGGTTTGGCCATTTCCTTTTTCTCCTCCCTGTTCTATCCCTTTCTATTCCTATTTTCTACCTTCTAAATAAACCAAGGGCTTCTATTTGGGGTCCAATCAAGGGTTGGTAATTCACGGGCATTGAGTTGATAAGGATAGTTGGTTGATTATAGAATTTGGTCAAGGGGTTCATGAGAGATTCCAAAATGAGTCACAAGGATTCGCTACGGACTTATGCTCTCCAACACAAAACCCTAAACCAAATAAGGAACACTGGCAAGCTCCTACAAGCAACACTATATGTATGCAACAATTTATTTATAAATTGTTCTTTGTTTGATCTAGCATCTACATGCTTCACGCATTGTCGGAAAAATTTTAAAAAGTTTGTATTTTTGGCTTCTCCAAAAACCCGGGTTGTTACAGCTAGGTTTTTGTGCCCTGCGAATGTAGGGCTCCCCTTCTGACAGGCACAATGACGCGTAGCCTATACACTGACGGGCTAGAGGCCACACTATATCAAACCCGAAACACATTGTCGATGTTTCACCACCGATAGCCTGCCACAGGGGGTCCCCGGGGTAGTTTGTTCGAGCTTCAGCGTATGCAGAACTCGACGGTGAACGTAAGAGACAGTCGATTTATCCTGGTTCGGGCCCTCGACCGTGATCGAGTAATAGCCCTACGTCCAGTCGGCGTTAGCCTTTGCGTTGGATTGATTGTAAAGTGTTGTCTCTAACCCCCTTCTCCAAGGAACTCCACCCTCCTTTATATAGTCAGGAGGCCAGAGTCCTAGTCGGTTTACAATGTAGAGTCCTAGTAGGATTATAGGGTAGTATTACTACTAGGATTACATGGGAGGAATCCTAATCAAACTAGATCTCCTCTCTTCCTTGCGGTGTATCCCGTGGGTCCCGCATCGACAAGCCCCCGAGCACTTCATGGTTGAACTCGGAAGCCTTGTCTTGTTCCTCCAGGTCTTGCCGAGCAGGAACAAGCATCGCCCGAGTGCTTTCTTGAGTGAAACCATGTAGCGCTTCTTGGGATCTTCGAGTGGTGTGTGCTTTTTTTAAGAAAAAGTAGTCCCATTTTGGTGTAGCCCCCGAGCCTCTTGCTATTTGGAACAAGGAGCTAGAGGGTCTTATCTTGAAATTGCTCTGATTCTTCATCGAAGGGCTCCCGAGCATATACTTAGGTTCTTTTTCAAAAAGAACTCAGATATAGCTCGGTCCGGGTTCTTTTTGTCTTGAGGCCTTGAAGTGGCCTGTCTTGAAGAAGTCTTCTTGGTGACGTGTACTTTTTTGAAGAAAAAAGTGCACTCGTCTTGTCTTGAAATTGCTCTGATTCTTTGTTGAAGGGCTCTCGAGCATATACCTGGGTTCTTTATCAAAAAGAACTCAGAAAAAAGTGCACTCACTGAGTGTAGCCCCCGAGCCTCTTGCTATTTGGAACAAAAAGTTGGAGGGTCTTGAATCTTATGTTTGTATAAAACTCCTATCTTGAAGAATTCTTCTGAGTGATGTGCGCTTTTTTGAAGAAAAAGTGCACTCACTGAGTGTAGCCCCCTGAGCCTCTTGCTATTTGGAACAAAGAATTGGAGGGTCTTGAATCTGAGTTGTTCAAAGAACTGAAAACCTCTTCTGAGGATATGTAGGATCTTGTAGACATTCTCAAGGGTGTATCCAAGTAACCCTGTGAACTGCAGTAGGCTATCCATATACCATTGCAAGTCAACACTAGTTGAGCCACCGAGTACTTTCCATAATTAGCTTGCGTGCTTGATGTCTTCTTGCATGCTGCTGTATGTCATGCCTCTTCCTTTGTTTCGCTTGAGTAATGAAAGTACATAATAATATGCACGTGCATCCTCATATTCGTGCTCATCTTGCTGACGCAAAATCTTCTCGTTCGACCATGATCCGATTCGAGGAAGGCAACCTAGATAATCCATCAAAAGGCTTTGGGTGGGCAGTCCCCTCACCGGAGACCCCATATCACCCCACCTTAGAATTTCCAAATCACCGCAACATGGTCGACCTTAGCTGTCAAGTAGTTGATCACCCCAACCGAGTAGTCGATCACTGCGGCCTGAGTAGTCGGACGTCCTGGTGACTTGTAGAGCAGCAACCGAGTAAGATAGCATGGGGCGTGTGTCTCACCCAACGAAGTAGTGGCCAAGTACGGCAGCCAGCGGTGGGAGAGCTCCTTATTTGATGACGTGGTCCAGAAAATGGTTCCCAAAAATGTTCCTTGCCCTAGGTCCGGGTTCTTGCTCCAGGAGGTGCCTTTGTCCAAGATTGCAGAGGAAGCCGAGAGTCAAGAATATCTGGATGCCATTGAAAAGGTGGAGCCTGAGGTCGAAAGATTTAGCCAGGAGGATTGTGGATAATCTTAATATTGATATTTCTTCTCCTGATGACGATGCTTGATGTAATTGACCTTTGTACTCCTAGCCTCTGTAATAGGATATTATACTTCTTTTTGAATGAAGATTCTTTATTTTCTGTTGATGTCTTCTTTGCCTAGATGTCTTCGCCTTGTTTATTCTTTAAATGAGTTGTCCAAGTGATCGGAATTTTTTCCGAGTAGTCATTTGTTGGTTGTGGTGCGCATCCACAGTTTATGGTGGTCATGTTGTTTCATCCGTTGTAGGATCGCTCCTTGATAGGTTAAGCGTTTGTATGGCTTTTATCTGCGCCGTGTAATCAACTCGGTATATGCAGATCGTTGTTTTGTCAAATCTTCTTGATTTTGTCAAGTGCTTGTCAGGCTTTCGTCTACACCGTGTAAACAACTCGGTATATGTAGATCGTTGTCTTGATAAACTTTCTTGATTTGTCGAGTGCTTGTCTAGCTGCCGTGTAAACAACTCGGGTTAAGTAGATTTTTGTCCTGACAACCTTTTTGTTCTTGTTAGTACTAAAGAGACTTAGGACCAGCGATCTCAAGTATCTTCAACTTCTTCTTTTTAGCTTTTTTGCTTAACTCGAGATGTGGCCAGCATTTGGCTCTTTCCCTAGTTTTAAAAACATCTTAGGATCGATTCAGGTGTTGGCTTATCAGCTACCCTCATCGGCAGGCTCAAGCATCTTTTTGGCTTTTTTGTTCACGGCCGGTATGCTTAGGCATAATTTTAGCCATTTTGCTTTTTGGTTTATTAGCTACCCTCATCGGTGGGCTCAAGCATCTTTTTAGTTTTTTTGCTCTCGGCCGATATGCTCAGGTATAATTTCAGCAATTTTGCTTTTTGGTTCGGGTGTTAGCTTATTAGCTACCCTCATCGGTGGGCTCAAGCATCTTTTCAGCTCTTTTGCTCTCGGACGGTATGCTTAGGCATAATTTCAGCCATTTTGCTTTTTGGTTTGGGTGTTAACTTATTAGCTACCCTCATCGGCGGGCTCAAGCATCTTTTCAGCTCTTTTGCTCTCGGCCGGTATGCTCAGGCATAATTTCAGCCATTTTGCTTTTTTGGTTTGGGTGTTAGCTTATTAGCTACCCTCATCGGTGGGCTCAAGCGTCTTTTCAGCTCTTTTGCTCTCAGCCAGTATGCTCAGGCATAATTTTAGCCATTTTGCTTTTTTGGTTCGGGTGTTAGCTTTATTAGCTACCCTCATCGGCGGGCTCAAGCATCTTTTCAGCTCTTTTGCTCTCAGCCAGTATGCTCAGGCATAATTTCAGCCATTTTGCTTTTTGGATCGGGTGTTAGCTTATTAGCTACCCTCATCGGCGGGCTCAAGCATCTTTTCAGCTCTTTTGCTCTCGGCCGGTATGCTCAGGCATAATTTCAACCATTTTACTTTTTGGTTACTCTGAGTATGGTTTTTTTTGCTTCCTCGGTCGTGGCTTCCATTTGGCCCCAGTCTTTCAAAAGCAGATCTCCTTTGACTTTGTACTTCTTGCCTAGCTGAAATGGCGGATATTCTAGAGTAGGTCGTTCAGTCATGTGCTTTTAAGGATGTTGTTCGTAAAAGTTCTCGGAGTCGCTCTTGTTCTTCATTGGGATGTGAAATGGCTTCAAGTTCTTCTAACACTTCTCGGATCTTATCATATGGAGCATTGCGTGCCCTGGCTGCTCATCTTTCTCTGGCTTCTTGATCGTATTTCTTCTTGCCGTACTTGGCTAATTCTATCTCATACTTGATCCAGGCTTCTTTGCGCTGTCAAGCGCAGCATCTGCGGCCTTCTTTTAGTTTATTTCTTCTTTCTCTAGCTTGTTTCTGGCCCTCAGACTCGCCATCGTATTCCAGGGCGTTGGGAGATATGTTGGGTTCTGACTCATCTAAGGATCTAACATCTGGTGCTTGTAGCGGTATCAGCGGTGATTGTCGAACCATAAAAACCTCTTGGGCATGTACTGCTTCTATGTCTACCTTGCATGAGTTTGTTGATGTCTTCTGTGGAGGCATCGGTGTCGTAGAGCATACTACCTTTTTGGTAGGGTAGAACGGCTGTCTCATCAACTAATCGGGCATTGCTGCTTCTGGGGATAGGACCCAGCCAGTGGACAAGGCAATCTTGAGATGTCATGGTTAGTATGAGGCCTTCTTGTGCTTCGGTAAGCCGTAGCCTTCGCACTGGACCGGCTACTTCTTGGAGTGGGTCTTGGTAAGATCTTGCCATGTTGTTGAGTCCAATTGGGAGAGGACCTAACTTCATGGGAGGGTTCTGAAGTAAGCCTGAACTGATCTTTTGATGGATTGAAGCTGTATTCCGGAGTCCCGTCGAAAAAGAACCCGGATTGCTGTGAAAAGATCTCGGATTGGCTTCCAAGGCGGGTTCTGTCCTAGAGTCTGAAATTGAATTCGATTGTCGGCGAGACCAGGGGTTGATTCAGACATCATGAGAAGTGAGAGCCTTCCGGACGAGTTCTTTTGTTGATCTCGTCGAAAGAGCGAGGTCTTCCTGGTCCTCTCGATCTTCGAGGAGACGTCCTTGGAGTTTGCCTTCGTCGTCCACCTCGTAGATCGCTGTGGTAGAATCAGCGCATGATCCTGACATTTTGTGCTCAGGAGACCCCAGTGGTTGTAGCCCCCGAGCATCAGCTTGCGAGTACTTGGACATGAGCTGTCGAGTAGTTGGTCATCGCAGCCAAAGTAGTCGGAAACTATGACTAGTAGTCAGACAACTGGCTTGCTTCTGGCTCAAGATGTAGTCGGACAACTGGCTTGCTTGGCTAGTCAGCTTAAGCAGTTAGATAGGTGCCTTGGTCTCATGTAGGAGTCGGTTAGATTCCTTGCTTATTTGCTTGTCGTTGATTGGAGAAAACATCCAGCAGCGAGCATATCCACTTTGGCGTACGAACCAGCTGGGATTCCCTTCCCACACGTGGTGCTAATGTCGTCGTAGTGGCGTCGTTGGCGAATTTGGATTCCTTCCTCGTTTTGAGGACACGGAGGCAGCGTGTAGGGCTCCATGCAAGTTTGATTCCATCTCGTAGCATCTTTGATGGATCTCGATACGGTAGCAGTGGCGGCAATACCTAAAGCCAAGCTTGCTAGATCAGAGTAGATTCCCATGCGGGCGCCGTGCTGGGTGCTGCATCAGGCTTTGACTCCATGCCCAAAAGATGCCGACTCTCACGACGAGTTGTGTCGGGACTCTTTTGGCGCATTACGGCCCAACAGCAATGCCGTGTGTGCGTCGTAGCCTGCGAGTACTCGAACTCGCTAGGAATGTCGATCCTTGAGAGTTTTTTTCACCGTAGTAGATGGATTCTACCATCAGCGACTTTCTCGAGATGACGGTATGATGTATGCGTCGATCTGCAAGGGAGGTCGCCGAGTTGTCGCCGTAGTAGATTGATTCCATCATCGATAGAAATCATGGTGGAATTGAGGTTTGTCGAGCCCTCGATATGAAGGTTGATCCCGTCGAGAAGATCATGTTGTCGAGGTCCGTCGAGCTCTCGGATGCAAATTTGCTGAAATCCCCTACCTGGCGCACCAGCTGTCGATGTTTCACCACCGATAGCCTGCCACGAGGGTCCACGGGGTAGTTTGTTCAGGCTTCAGCGTATGCAGAACTCGACAGTGAACGTAAGAGACAGTCAATTTATCCTGGTTCGGGCCCTCAACCGTGATCGAGTAATAGCCCTACGTCCAGTCGGCGTTAGCCTTTACATTGGATTGATTGTAAAGTGTTGTCTCTAACCCCCTTCTCTAGGAACTCCACCCTCCTTTATATAGTTAGGAGGCCAGAGTCCTAGTCGGTTTACAATGTAGAGTCCTAGTAGAATTACAGGGTAGTATTACTACTAGGATTACATGGGAGGAATCCTAATCAAACTAGATTTTTTCTCTTCCTTGAGGTGTATCCCAGTGGGTCCCACATCGACACACACCCCTCTTATGCCATAAAGGTAACCTCTAACAAGGTAGAAAAGGTCCTTGTACTGAGCTAAAGCCAGAGGCATGTAGCCCTCACAACTGTACTGTAAGTCTCGGATGATCACTTACAGATAAGTCCTTAGGGAGAGGAATTTAAAGCATTTAGAAAGTAGCCTAAATACTCCAACCCTCTATTTCCAAGTTGCTAAAAAGTCATATTTTAATGTTTATTGCATACACCATTAGTTAAGTTACAAGATCATGGTTTAATTGAGCACTAGCAAAGCTACCCAATGCATATCGCATAAGAGACAAGGTATAAGTTCAATTCTAGGGAATCCCTATCAAGGTGACACATGCAACATGAATTAAATATATTAAAGTTGTTAGAAAACAAGGATAATCCCATGCTACACTTGCCTTGAACAAAGTGCTCCTGCTGATCCTGCTCGTCAAAGTAGTACTCTTGATCAACAACGAATTGCTCAATGTCTATACTCGATAATCATAGCAACATACAAGCATCCAGAAGCAATCATGCATAGCAAACAAAAGCTATAGATTAGAATAGTACACCAATCAGCACAAAATCAAGTTGAAAAGTTTGTAAAACGAATCTACGTCTCGCTAAGATCACACAGACGCGAAGATCATAAAAATCAGAGCTAAAACGAAATAAATTAAACAAGATTTCCTTTAACAAAATAATAGATTAAATCTAACCTTAAATTTTAAAAGTTGAAAACATACTTAACAGTAGTATGAACATGTAGATTACGCAATTGCGAACCTAACGTAACTTGAATGGGTCAAATCAGAGCTAAAACGTGAAAGTTATGGTCTATAGAAACCTAGTGGCAAAACTGTAAATAGATGAAAAACATATTTTCAATCTAATATGAAGAAAACTACGCCTTCAAAAGAAGAAAACGCATTCTGAGAATACACTTTGGACCGTGGGTTCTAATACACAAAAGTCTAGGGTGTCTTTAGCAAATAAGCCAGGCGAAGGGGTATCTTGAATCTGGGCCGTCAGATCGGGATTAGACGGCACGGATTGGATCGGAAGGGGGAGAGAGAGAGTGCTGTCGTCGGAGAAGAAATCGAACACGGCGGCGGCCATGACCGGAGGCGAGACGCTCACCGGCGTTCGTGGTTTAGGGCCTACGGAGCACCAGAAAACAAACCGAAGGCACTAGGAGGTGGCGGGGAAGACGGCGAACTCAGTTAGGGGGTTTTCGTCGGCGAGCAGCGGTCCGATGACGACGTGCGGCGCGGAATGGCGGAGGACGTCGGCAGCGGCGCGAGCTGCTAGGGTTCCGCGGTGCTACGAGCTTAAGCGAGGGCGGCGGCTTGCTCTAGGATTAGGTGGAGGTGGCGTGGCTCGGGGGGCTATTTTAGGGCGGGGCGTGCATGGACAGCACGCCAAGCGGCGTAGACGGTGCGGACACGGGCTCTTAGTGTCCGGCTCGGACACGAGCGGAGGAAGGAGACACATCTGACGAGCGGGCCCTGGCTGTTAGCGGGATAGGAGGCGCGGGCCACGATGTCAGCGAGAGAGAGGGAGAGTGGAGGCAGCTGCACAAGCAGTTCGGCTAGGCCGGGAAGACGGACCTGCAGTGGCTTGCTTGCTGGGCCAGCGGGGCGCATGGAGAACTGGGCCTACGGGGTGGGCCGAAGCGGGAGAGAGGGCAGGTCGCGCGGGAAAAGCGGGCCACGCAGGAAGCCAGGCCGAGCAGGAGCTAGGGCCAACAGGCCGAAAGCAAGGGAGGGGGAAAAGAAAAATAAAACTCATTTTCTATTTTCTTATCACAATTTCAAATCTAGTTTAAACTCAAATTCAAATTCTTTTGCAAATTCCAATCAACCCAAAGCATCACAAAATAAATAGGCAGTAGCATGGATACACACACATGTACTGAGACCTATATTCGATTATATTCTTGTATAAAGTTATTATTTTCCTAAATTTAAATGCTCACAAAATACATAATTAATTCACTTTCTCCTATTTTAAAATCATGCAAATTTTTAGGAGGACATTAGGTGGTCAAAGGAAACTATGGACAAGAAATTCTATAATCTAGTACTATTGAGCAACAAGTTCTAGGATAAGGTTTTGGAGCAACCATAATGTGCTCAGAAAGCATTTTATGGACTTAAAATATTTCATACAGACTAGCTGAAACATTGCGGAACTAGTCCATAGAAAAAGACACTCAAAAGGCTATGGACTTCACATAAGAAACAAAAAAATGTTAGTGGTGAGAAGAGGGATTGGTAGGTGAACTGTTGTGCTTTTGGATTAGTTATTTATGTGTTAGTGGATCCATTCCCATTCTTTAGTCCATTTAGATTACAACATTGTTAGGGAGTATCCGGACATGAGGAGGGAGATCGAGATCTGAGAGGGACGAGGAGGAGAGCGACGAGCGACAACGATGCGAATGAGTGGAGGGTCAAGGGGAGGACGGTGGGCGTCATGCGCTCGTGCTAACGTTCGGCAGCTGCAGAAGGAGCAAAAGAGGAGGAGGGAGATCGATATCCGAGAGGACAAGGAAGGGAGCGATGGGCGAAGGCGACGACGATGCGAGCAAGAGGAGTGGAAGTCCGAGGGGACGGGGCTAGGGTTTCGCCCTCCCCCAGTGCCTCCGCTTTTATACAAAGAGTGGGCGACGTGGCTAGCCAAGAAGCTACAATGTTTAGGGAGTGGAGAGGCCTGCTAGGTGCCTAGGCCTTGTGACCGTTGGGGCGGGCCTTAGCCGGCTAACCCCCTTGACGGGATGTGCTCGTGCCAGCCTAGCCTGTCGTGGGTGTGGTTAGGCACTAGGTCGTAGGCCGAGCTGTTATGGGCACGAGCCTCTTCGAGCTGTGTCATGCTCGGGCCAGACCTTAACAGGCCGTGACTCGTACCCCCGTTGCCCGGCCCTATATTGGACATGTTATAAAGTACACCCACTGTAGCCTGCCAGCAGGTCCGTCTAGAAGACTATTTGTAAGCGATGGGTTGCACCAAGAATTCGGATCAAATAAATGCACAGAGAAGTCAGCAGCAGAGAGCGTGCATGCAGCAGCCGCCCGCGCCACAGCCTGTGACCTTTGAGTCTGAGATGGATGAACAAGAAGCACAGCTACCGTCCCATCATTTGCCGTGCCGGCGTAAGCTGTTCCAACCAAAATCGAAGCACCGGGCCGACGAACTTGTGCACCTATAATTGTCCTCGGTTCCTTGCACTGCGAGGACAAAGCTATAAATCCACCACAAATGGGTAACAACCATCCGCAAAGGACTTAATTCATGTTGGAGCAAAGGTAGCATAGCACCCACGATGTCGTCCCATCTCCTGGGCATGATGAAGGTGTTCCTGGACATGTTCCTCGTGCTGCAGCTGCTAGTACAACTCCTCCGTGGCTGACTTAGGGGGTTTTCGTCAGGCGAGGAGCAGTCCGACGACGACGTGCGGCGCGGAATGGCGGACGACGTCGGCGGCGGCGCGAGCTGCTAGGGTTCCACGGCGCTTCGAGCTTATGCGAGGGCGGCGGCTTGCTCTAGGATTAGGTGGAGGCGGCGTGGCTCGGAGGGCTATTTAAGGGTGGGGCGTGCGTGGACTGCACGCCAAGCGGTGTAGACGGCGCGGACACGAGCTCTTAGTGTCCGGCTCGCACACGAGCGGACGAAGGAGATGCGTCTGATGAGCGGGCCCGGCTGTCAGCGGGATAGGAGGCGCAGGGCCTCGATGTCAGCGAGAGAGGGAGTGTGGAGGCAGCTGCGCAGGCCTTCGACTGGGCCGGGAAGACGGCCTGCGCGGCTTGCTTGCTGGGCCGCGGGGCGCGGGAGAACTGGGCCTGTGGGGCGGGCCGAAGCGGGAGAGAGGGCAGGCCGCGCGGGGAAAGCGGGCCGCGCAGGAAGCCAGGTCGAGCGGGAGCTGGGCCAATAGGCCGAAAGCAAGGGAGGGAGAAAAGAAAAATAAAACTCATTTTCTATTTTCTTATCACAATTTCAAATCCAATTTAAACTCAAATTCAAATTCTTTTGCAAATTCTAATCAAACCAAAGCATCACAAAATAAATATGCAACAGCATGGATTCACACACATGTATGTAGACCTATATTTGATTTTATTTTTGTATAAAGTTATTATTTTCCTAAATTTAAATGCTCACAAAATGCATAATTAATTTATTTTCTCCTATTTTAAAATCATACAAATTTTTAGGACTTTAAGTGGTCAAACGAAACTATGGACAAGAAATTCTATAATCTAGTACTATTGAGCAACAAGTTCTAGGATAAGGTTTTGGAGCAACCACAATGTGCTCAGAAAGCAATTTATGGACTTAAAATATTTCATACAGACTAGCCGAAACATTGTGAAAGATCCTAATGGCTAGAGGGGGGTGAATAGCCTAAGAAAAATTTCTACAACAACACTTAACCAAATGGTTAGACAATTATGAGGCGAAGCAAGTATTGCGCTAGCCTACTTAAAATGCAAGCCACCTACCACAATTCTAGTTTAGATAGTGTCAATTCACACAAGAGCTATGACACTACCCTATGTTAGTGTGCTCTCAAAGGCTAACTAAAGAGCCACACCAACCAACCATGCAAGCTCTCACAACTAGCTACACTAAAGAGCTTGTCAACTAGTTTGCGGTAAAGTAAAGAGAGTGATCAAGAAGGTTATACCGCCGTGTAGATGAAAGAACCAATCAATCACAAAGATGAATAACAATGAAGACCAATCACCTCGGAATCAATGATGAACACAATGATTTTTACCGAGGTTCACTTGCTTGCCGGCAAGCTAGTCCTCGTTGTGGCGATACACTCACTTGGAGGTTCACGCGCTAATTGGCTTCACACGCCAAACCCTCAATAGGGTGCCGCACAACCAACACAAGATGAGGATCACACAAGCCACGAGCAATCCACTAGAGTACCTTTTGGCGCTCCGCCGGGGAAAGGTCAAGAACCCCTCACAATCACCACGATCGGAGCCGGAGACAATCACCACCCTCCGCTCAACGATCCTCGCTGCTCCAAGCCGTCTAGGTGGCGGCAACCACCAAGAGTAACAAGCGAAATCTGCAGCGAAACACTGAACACCAAGTGCCTCTAGATGCAATCACTCAAGCAATGCACTTGGATCACTCCCAATCTCACTATGATAATGAATCAATGATGGAGATGAGTGGGAAGGACTTTGGCTTAGCTCACAAGGTTGCTATGTCAATGAAAATGGCCAAAGATATGAGCCATAGCCGGCCATGGGGCTTAAATAGAAGCCCCTACGAAATAGAGCCGTTGTACCCCTTTGCTGGGCACACTGCGCTCTGACCGGATGCTCTGGTCATACTGACCGGACCCTGGACTCAGCGTCCGGTCCACTGATGGACGCCACGCATCACTAGCTTCAAACGTTGTTCGTTAGATTTCAACGGCTACGAAGTTGACCGGACGCTCCGGCAAAACTGGCCGGACGCTAGAGCCCCAGCGTCCGGTCGAGTACAGTAAAGGTCCAAAACCGGTTTTCCTCGACCGGACGCGTCCGGTCCACCTTGACCGGACACAGCCCAGCGTCCGAGTGGAGTACCCTAGCCACTGTACCGCCAGGTCAGCGCGACTGGACGCAGGCAGTCAGCGTCCGGTGCTTTTAGATCCAGCGTCCGGTCACTTGACCGACGCTGGCATCTCCTCCGTTCTCTTCACCCTTGCTCAAGTGTGCTAACAACCAAGTATATCACCTTGTGCACATGTGTTAGCATATTTTCACAAACATTTTCAAGGGTGTTAGCACTCCACTAGATCCTAAATGCATATGCAACAAGTTAGAGCATCTAGTGGCACTTTGATAACCGTATTCCGATACGAGTTTCACCCCTCTTAATAGTAAGGCTATCAAACCTAAATGTGATCACACTCTCTAAGTGTCTTGATCACCAAAACAAATAGCTCCTATGGTTTATACCTTTGTCCTTTAAGCTTTTTGTTTTTCTCTTTCTTCTTTTCAAGTTTAAGCCCTTGATCATCACCATGGCATCACCATTGTCATGTTATGATCTTCATTGGCTTCTCCACTTGAAGTGTGCTACCTATCTCATGATCACTTGATAAACTAGGTTAGCACTTAGGGTTTCATCAATTCGCCAAAACCAAACTAGAGCTTTCACATTGCCGAACTAGTCCATAGAAAAAGACACTCATAAGGCTATGGACTACAATGTTAGTGGTGAGAAGAGGGATTGGTAGGTGAACTGTTGTGCTTTTGGAATAGTTATTTATGTGTTAGTGGATCCATTCTCATTCTTTAGTCCATTTAGATTACAACATTGTTAGGGAGTATCCAGGACATGAGGAGGGAGATCGAGATCCGAGAGGGCGAGGAGGAGAGCGACGAGCGACAACTGATGCGAATGAGTGGAGGGTTAAGGGGAGGACGGTGGGCGTCATGCGCTCATGCTAACGTTCGGCAGCTGCAGAAGGTGCAAAAGAGGAGGAGGGAGATCGAGATCCAAGAGGACGAGGAAGGGAGCGACGGGCGAAGGCGACGATGATTCGAGCAAGAGGAGTGGAAGTCCGAGGGGACGGGGCTAGGGTTTCGCCCTCCCCTAGTGCCTCCGCTTTTATACTAAGAGCGGGCGACGCGGCTAGCCAAGAAGCCACAATGTTTAGGGAGCGAGGAGGCCTGCCTAGGTGCCTAGGCCTTGTGACCAGTTGGAGCGGGCCTTAGCCAGCCAAACCCCTTGTCGGGATGTGCTCGTGCCAGCCTAGCCTCTCGTGGGTGTGGCTAGGCACTAGGTCGTCGGCCGAGCCGGCATGGGCACGAGCCTCTTCGAGCTGTGTCATTAACAGGCCGGACCTTAACAGGCCGTGACTCGTACCCCCGTTGCCCGGCCCTATATTGGACATGCATAAAGTACACCCACTGTAGCAGCCAGCAGGTCCGTCTTGAAGACTATTTGTAAGCGATGGGTTGCACCAAGAATTCGGATCAAATAAATGCACAGAGAAGTCAGCAGCAGAGAGCGTGCATGCAGCAGCCGCCCGCGCCACAGCCTGTGACCTGTGAGTGTGAGATGGATGAACAAGAAGCACGGCCACCGTCCCATCATTTGCCGTGCCGGCCTAAGCTGTTCCAACCAAAATCGAAGCACCGGGCCGACGAACTTGTGCACCTATAATTGTCCTCGGTTCCTTGCACTGCGAGGACAAAGCTATAAATCCACCACAAATGGGTAACAACCATCCGCAAAGGACTTAATTCATGTTGGAGCATAGGTAGCATAGCACGCACGATGTCGTCCCTTCTCCTGGGCATGACGAAGGTGTTCCTGGACATGTTCCTCGTGCTGCAGCTACTATTACAACTCCTGCGCGGCGCCGCAGCAGACAGGGTCCCGGCGGTGATCGTGTTCGGCGACTCGACCGCGGACACCGGCAACAACAACTTCATCCAGACACTCCTCCGGGGCAACTACACGCCTTACGGCCGGGACTTCGCCGGCGGGGTTGCCACCGGCCGCTTCTCCAACGGCCGCCTCTCCGCTGACTTCGTCTCCCAGGGGCTCGGCCTGCCTCCCGCTGTGCCGGCGTACCTCGACCCTGGCCACGGCATCCACCAGCTCGCGTCGGGTGTCAGCTTCGCCTCGGCTGGGAGTGGGTTCGACGATATAACTGCGCAAATCTTTGTGAGTTTCCAATCCAATTTTTAACAATACAATTCAAATTAGTTGTTTTTTCCATTACTATATAGTATTATAAAAAAATCACGTAACTTTAATTAATTTCCTGCATGCAGTCGGCAGTGACCCTGACTCAGCAGATAGAGCACTTCAAGGAGTACAAAGAGAAGCTCCGGCGCGAGCTGGGCGGCGCCGCCGCAGACCACATCGTCGCTCGTTCACTCTACCTCCTCAGCGTCGGCGCCAGCGACTTCCTGGGCAACTACCTCCTCTTCCCCGTCAGGCGCGGCCGCTTCACCCTACTGGAGTACGAGGCGTACCTGGTCGGCGCGGCCGAGGCGGCGGTGCGCGCCGTGTACGCGCTCGGCGCTCGGCGGGTCCGCCTCCCTGGGGCTGCCGCCGCTGGGGTGCCTGCCGCTGCAGCGGACCGTCAACCTCGCGCGGCCCGGGGACTGCAACAGGTGGCACAACATGGTGGCGCGCAGATTCAACCGCGGGCTCCGAGCCATGGCGAGCAGGCTCAGCCGGGACCTGCCGGGGGCGCAGGTCGTGTACGTCGACGTTTACCGTCTCTTGGCGGACATGATCACCAGGCCATGGGCGTATGGTTTTGAGAATGCAGTGCGAGGATGCTGCGGCACGGGATACTTCGAGACAGGAGTGCTGTGCAGCTTGGACAATGCGCTCACATGCGAGGATGCGGATAAATACGTCTTCTTTGATGCGGTCCATCCATCACAGAGAGCCTACAAGATCATAGCCGATGCAATTGTACATGCCGCGTCACACAGACCCGTGTAGCTAGTAGTGGCATTATTATCTCGTTTCGGTGAATTTGAATTCTATACATATATACGGCTTGTACTCGCTTCTAATACTAGTTGTTAGGTGGTAACTAGCATTCTAAGCTACGAAAATGCAGAAAGTAAGCATACGCACTATGACGTATTTTGTAGTGTTGTGCTGACTAGTATATATATCATCCACTTATGTGTAAAATACTACGTCTACGAAATATCAATTCACTTTAATGGTGTAAGTTTATTTTACACTGAGCCTGCTTGCATTGAAATAGAGGAATGTGAGAAAACAAAGGAAAGAAATAGGGGAAAGGCTAGAGCCTCGACGTTCCCAGACGGGGGCCAGTGTCTGGACATCCGTGCCGCACGTCTGCTTCACATGAGGTCCCACGTTGCTCCGTGTCCCATGTCCGCTCTGTGCCCTGCGCTGCTCCAAGTCCCACGCCCGCTTCAGTCTCGATCTGTGCCCGCACAGATTCCCACGCCTGCTGCTCGCGCCCCGTCCACACCCACACCCATGCAGGTGGGCCAAGCAGCTGCTGCAGGCGCCTGCTACAGATGGGGTCCATTACAGCATGTGCAACACCAGATCGACTTCTGCAACAGCCAGAGGAAACATTTGTGTGAAAAATATGCAGCACCTAGATAAAACACATGCAACATCCGTCTGAAATAGCTAAAACATTTGGAACGAACGCTGCAACATACGTGTACAACATTGCAACATACGTGTATAGCATTGCAATATATGTAACATCTCAATGTACTTTTGCAACATCCACATGTAGCACTTGCAACATGCATATGAAACATCTGAAATACTTGAAAGATACGCTTGCAACACGCACTTTCACCGCTGAGGGACCAAAGCCAGCCGTGATGAGGGGTTTGGAACCGACGGAGAGGGGAGCGCGGGGCTGGGTGGGTGGGGCCTCGCCTCGTCAGGCGGTTGCGTGGCCTTGAGGGGCGAGGGGCCGCAGGAAGGGTGCATGGGGCCAGGAGGGCGCGTGCCTCGCTAGGGAGGGGCGCGCGATGGGCGGAGAAGGGGCACGCGGGGCCGGTCTGGCGCAACCTCACTGGGGAGGGGCTCCAACTCTACTAATTTGAGTTTGTTGGAGCACCTCTTAAGGAAGTCCACTAAAATGGTGAATCTGGCCCCTAAATCCACTGTTTTGAATACGGATCTCGTGAAGTTAGACTGTTTGGGTAACTTTTCGTGGAGTCGAGCTGTTTGGTGGATCTAGAGCTGATGGAGCTGTCCCAAATAGGCCCTAAGAAGCTTTATAAATAAAGCAAAAGTGTAGTTAAAAATAAGATGGTCACCGGTGGCCAGCGCGGAGAAGATAGCCGATGTTTTTCCCTAGTCGGTCGAGTGGAGAAGAGGAGAATAGAAACCAAACGGTATGTAGGGTGTGTAACTGGTGACAGTGGTGGGTAATTTTCTCCAACTCTACTAATTTGAGTGAAGCACCTCTTAAGGAACTCCACCAAAATGGTGAATCTGGCCCCCTAAATCTACTGTTTTGAATATGGATTTCGTGGAGTTAGACTTTTTGGGTAACTTTTCATGGAGTCGAGCTGCTTTGGTGGATCTGGAGCTGTCCCAAATAGACCCTAAGAAGCTTTATAAATAAAGCAAAAGCGTGGTTAAAAATAAGATGGTTTGATCCAGCTTCTATGTTTTAGTATAAATGGGTGTTGTAGGGAAAAGTGTGACCACTAAAGGATGTAAAAAAGTGTATCATTTGACTTTTAGGCCCCGTTTGGCACAACTGAGCTTCACTAGTGGTGCATTTTTTTTTTGCTTTAGCTCTGCCAACAGTTGTTTTGATGAACCATTAGTTTTTTTATGAACCATTTGATAAAACAACTCTATATGTAAAACTTCTTAAAACATGCTCTTAGCCCCACTAGAGCGAGTTGGAGCCGTTTTCGGCTTCATCCCACACCAATCTATTGTGAGAGAATGTTTTAAGAAGCTCTACATGTTAAGCTGTTTGAAAAATGCACATTTAGCATAAAACAAGGTAGAATAGCCAGTTTGGTCTCTCAACGATTACTTGATGCTCAGTTTCATCCTCGAACTTTCAAAATGACTGGTTTAGTCCCTAAATTCTACTTTTAGGCTCGATTTCATCCAGAACTATGATGATAAACATTTCAGTCCTCAAACTTGGCTTTTTAGGCTCAATTTCATCTATAAGTTATCAGAGTGCATTTCGATCTTTAGACTTTTATTATTTTCAACTCAGCTTTATCTATCTGTTGGGTTCATAAACCCGGGGTCCCTCGGGACCGGCTTCCACGCCGGGGCTCGGCCCAAACAGGCAGCACACAAACTCATGGGCTGGCCCAAGAGTCTAAAACAGCAGGCCAGAAGGGTGGTCCAGTCACCGACCAGAAGGTCCGGACGAAGAAGAACGGCACCCGCTCGTCAACTACTTCGGCCCACCTCTCTGACCGGAGCACTCGCTTCAGACTCCAGCCGCCTCCGGATGGCCTCTCCGATCGGAAGGCCTGGCCCAAAGCGCTACTTCCGACTCCAACCCCGCGTCGACCGACCGGGGGCACAGAAATCCTGCTCACCGCTCTTCTCCGACTAGTGCGGCCAGAACCGACTGGGGCCATCCGACCGGAGACGCCCGCTCGGAAGGAGCCAGGGGCGAACAGAGAAAGCAAGCAAGGGCACGTAAGTCAAACCACAATACCAGGGACCATACCCTGTACACCTGCGGGAACAGTACTCTGTAACCACCCTGACACAAGCAGTATTATAGGCGCCGTTAAAACTCCCGTACGGTAAGGCCCCCCATGTGCCTCCGGGTACCGATAGTGTTGTGGGCGCTGGGATTTACCGTATGGGGTGAATATGGTGACACTCCTCACATGCCTCTAGGCATCAAACAGTATCTACAGGTACCGACATCTACCATTCCTGAAGAAGGCAAACACAACCTCCCACAAGCATCTGACATTCTACAGTAACATCAACAGTGTTGTAAGCGCCTACCATTATCTTGTACCCGCCGGCATGGGCAACAACGCTCAGTAGCATATGTACCCTCACTTGTAAAGCCATCCCCTTTATCTATAAAATGGGATGCGCTCCCTCCAACAAAGGAGAGCCTTTTTTCTCTCTGAGGCCCCCTTCGAAGAGCCTTTCTTAGATTCATTAGGTCAACCAAGTTCTCTAGTCCACAACCATAGAACCACCAGGTTCAGACCTCAAGCACATGCTAGAACACTTAGCTCATAGCGTAGCTCCAGTCGCTCTCGGCCCTTCCGACCGGAGCTGACCGGACCTCTTGTACACCGCATCTTTCTCCTTCTCGTTTGTAACCCCACTGCGAACTTCGAGCACCTGGGCTCAGGAATAAAGTCACTGACCAACCCAAACTGGATATAGGGCATGTTGCCTGAACCAGTATAAACCCTATGTCATTGAGTGCTAGGCCACATCCGATCACAACGTACGGTAAAACTACAAATATTTACTAGTTGGTCACATTCTGCACCGATAGTTGGCGCCATCCGTGGGGAGGACGTTGTACGTTCAACACTTTTTGGTCATCGGATGGCCCACTTTTCCACCACCCTCGCCGTGGTAGGCTCGGGCGATACTATTCGCTTCGACTCGCTGGAGTTTCCTGCACTCTCACCAGCTGGGATGCGGGTCCCGACCGTCTTCGAGCCATCCTAGGCCTTCCTCTTTGGAAGCCTGGACTTCATCGCCGACTGGCTCGATGAACTGCACCTCCACAAGGAGGCTCACGTCCCGGCACCCATCGGAGGGGCGCCCTCCATCGACTCTGGGATGCACAACTTCGATGACGCAGCATCTGCGCTTCTTTTCGAGCAAACTCTCTGCTCAAACCCCGCTGTGAGTAATGTGCACGCTGTTATTTACTTACTATTCTCTATCTTCCGCCAATTACCCGGTGGAACCCTATTGTCCCCGACGCAACCACCGTACGACCGGTTCTCCTACGGCCTCGCGTCTTCCGTGGACGCATACACCCGGGGGCTCCAAAGGATGCCAGCACCGCCCCTCTCACATCCAAATTTGTGGGAATGGCAAGCTATGCTCCCACCTGTTTCCTCAACCTCATGGATAACGATGGCGAGAGTGACGGCTCCAGCATCGGCGACATGGTGCCTAGCCACCATCCGTCCTAGGAGTATGCCATGGCGGATGCTCCAGGACACCCACCGGCAGAAGCGGAGTCCTCATGGACTCACATCTCTCTAGGCCCTCATGCAGAGACCCCAAGCTCACACTTGAGCACAGGGAGGAACTATGACAACGGTGGCTGCATCAGCCACCGACTACGCCACCACGCTTGGCGCACCTCGTTGTGCCCCATGCGCGTAGACCGGCAAGCGGCGCTCGGGGTCACGCCCATCGGGTCTAGCACAACACCATGGACAGGGAGAACGATCCCCCGCACTTCGCTTGGGCAAACCAGAACATCGCCGCCGCGACAATGCTTCTGTGCGGCCTGTCCGAGTCAAACGACCCTCATGAACAGGCGATCCACCGGAACCTCCGGGCACTAGTGGAGACCGCCACCGTTCAACAAGCCGAGTGTTCCATATCACGACGCCGACTCATGGCCTTGCTCCCCGTCAGGGGAACGGGGACACAGTAGATGGGTGGCTCCACCCGATCGCCGCTACAATCGTTGAGCGTGGCATAGGAGGTCGTATTGGCACCTTGTCTTGACCTAAAGACCACTCCGCACCGAGCGCCTATGTATGCATGGCTTGGACCGAGCCGAGGCACATGCAGTAGCGACCTGGAGTCCTAGCCCTGATGGCCCTAGGACCGTGGACCTCTGTCCAAAACCCCCAACAAACGCCGCCCCCACAGCGCTACTGACGAAGGCTAGGGTAAGGGCAAAGCCAAGCGCCAGGATCAGACAAGGGCCCCTCCACACAGATGGGGAAAAAGAATAGAAAGAGTCACCTGCCGACTGGCCAACTCCGCATTGGTTCGACACGGCTGATCACGCAGGCACATAGCCCCAATAGGACCGTCTAGGCCACTTCCACGAGTTCATGGAGAGCCCGTGCACCAACCACAATTACCCCATAAAACACCTCTACAAGGACTGCCAGCTCCTCAAGCACCTTCTACGACAGACCGATAGGCCAAAGAAAGAAAAAGGCCGAAGAAGCAACAACCGTGAAAGGAGGCATGGCGGGCAAGGATTCGGATGACTGAAGAATGAAGTGATCCGACCAGGACTGCCTACCTGATCGAAGGACAACAATGACGCCCCTCTCTCTGAATGCTTGGAATAGCTATGTCGCTTTTCCCCCTAAGTTTCAGTCTTACCATTGTTTACTTAGCGTACGCTCCTATAAGAGCACCCTGACCCGAACACTCTTTTGGCCCGAGGCGCCTTGGGGGCTCCACTAGGGTACACTACTACCTCTCTGTTTTTGTTTACTATCATACGGTGAAATTCCTTCCTACCCAACCAAAAGGATAGCTTGTTCCTTCAATTTGCCTTACATAGCTTTGCTTTAAAAATATTCCGACCAATCGCACCCCGCCTTTCCCTACGGCTATGAATAGCCGAGCCTCGCGGGCCACGCCCCGGGCTCCCAAGGTCGTAGCCTGCGGGACAAACAGATAGGTACGAGAAAGAAAGAATAAAGAAACAAAATTACGCTAAGGAAAAAACTAAGGAACAAAAGGGGAACATGCTTCCCCGAACGGAGTGACTCCATTATAGAAAACAAAACAGACTGTAGTCATTAAAACACATAGGAACGTTTACACAGGGGCTCCCTCGTGAATTTAAACTTTCTAACACTCACTAAACTACTTATATTTTACAAGTTATTGGACCGGCCCAATGGCATCTACTATCGGTGCGACCGATGAGGGCGTGGGCTGCTCACTCCCCGGCGACGCGACATTTGGCTCGGTCGAGGCCGGGGTGACATTCACCTTTGACCCAAGATCCGCGCCGTCTGCAAGCTAGGTAGCATCCTCTCCATGCAGGCTTCTGGCCATATCTTCATGACAGACGTCCATCACCCACTAGGTAGAGACCTGATCTGCCACCAACCTTGAGTGCAGCAGCTAGCCCTCCTCAATCGACTGGATGTCCTCCATGCTCAAGCCTTCAGCATACCTGCTGCAGATGGCAGTGAAGTCTAGGTTTGGGTGGTGCATCACCACCAAAGTCAGCACCCTCGATGCCTCATAGAATAGCCTGCTCTTGATAAGGTCCCGAACCACATCTGGGACCTCCGCCAGCTGGACGGCGGGCGCGCTAGTGCTTGGCGTCGACCCGAAGATGTCCAAGACGACAAGCTAGGCAACATTGCAGATCTGGTCAAGATCCCCCTCGAGAGCACATCGCTCTTCACGAGACTTGGCCAGTTCCTTTGCATTCTGGCTGAAGGTCGCTAAAAGCTCTAGTTTGGTTTTGGTGAATTGATGAACCCCTAAGTGCTAACCTAGTTTATCAAGTGGTCATGAGATAGGTAGCACACTCCAAGTGGTGAAGCAAATGAAGATCATGACATGATGATGGTGATGCCATGGTGATGATCAAGTGCTTGGACTTGATAAGAAGAAAGAGAAAAACAAAAGGCTCAAGGCAAAGGTATAAATGGTAGGAGCCATTTTGTTTTGGTGATCAAGACACTTAGTGAGTGTGATCACATTTAGGATTGATAGCCATACTATTAAGAGGGGTGAAACTCATATTGAAATGTGGTTATCAAAGTGCCACTAGATGCTCTAACTCATTGCATATGCATTTAGAATCTAGTGGAGTGCTAACACCCTTGAAAATGTTTGTGAAAATATGCTAACACATGTGCACAAGGTGATACACTTGGTGGTTGGGACATTTGAGCAAGGGTTAGGAACTTCATCGGTGGAGTGTCCCCCCGTACAGTGCGAATAGTCCAATGGTGCCACCAGCGCCCTAGACAGAAAAGATGGAGGTCACTGTAAGTGACTGGACGCTGGTCTCGGTAGGACCGGTGCGTCCGGTCAGTGAAAGCTGCGAAGTTGCTGGTGTCGGTCTCTGACCAAACGCTAGGACACTGAGTGACCGGACACTAAAGGGGTGCGTCCGGTCCTGCTGAAGTGGTAGCACATAGGGGAGTCACCATATGACCGGACGCTGGGTGAGTCTGGTCGAGCATGACCAGACGCGTCTGGTCGTGAAAAGTCGTCTCTAGATGCTTACTGGAAATGACCGAACACTAGGAGTTCAGCATCCGGTCAATGTTAGCTGCTGCGTCTGGTCGTCTTCTGACCGTTGAGATCGGGCGCACAGCATTTGAAGAGAGGGACACATGGCGTGCATCACGTGACCGGACACTGAGGTCCAGCGTCCGGTCGATATGACCGGAGCGTCCGGTCACCCCGTATTGTGACCAGTGAAGGGGTACAACGGCTCTATTTCGTGGGAGCTTCTATTTAATCCCCATGGCCGGCTCAAGCTCACTCTCTTGGCCATTTGCATTGACATAGCAACCTTGTGAGCTTAGCCAAAGCCCTCCCACTCATCTCCATCATAGATTCAACATCTTTATGAGATTGGAAGAGAATCCAAGTGCATTGCTTGAGTGTTTGCATCTAGAGGCACTTGGTGTTCATGTTTCGCTGTGGGATTCGCTTGTTACTCTTGGTGGTTGCCGCCACCAAGATGGCTTGGAGTAGCAAGGATCATCGAGCGGAGGTTGGTGATTGTCTCTGGCTCCGATCGTGGTGATTGTGAGGGGTTCTTGACCTTTCCCCAGCGGAGAGCCAAAAGGTACTCTAGTGGATTGCTCGTGACTTGTGTGATCCTCATCTTGTGTTGGTTGTGTGGCACCCTATTGAGGGTTTGGCGTGTGATGCCAATTAGCACGTGAACCTCCAAGTGAGTGAATCGCCACAACGAGGAGTAGCTTTCTAGCAAGCAAGTGAACCTCGGTAAAAATCGTTGTGTTCATCATTTGATTATGAGGTGATTAGTCTTCATTGATATTCATTCTTGTGATTGATTAGCTCCTTCCTTGACACAGTGATATAACCTTCTTGCTCACTCTCTTTACATTACCGCAAACTAGTTGTCAAGCTCATTAGTGTAGCTAGTTGTGAGAGCTTGTTAGTTTGGTTAGTGTGGCTCTTTAGTTAGCCTTTGAGAGCACACTAACTTAGTGTAGTGTACATAGCTATTGTGTGGATAGAAACTATATCAACTAGAATTATGGTAGGTGGCTTGCATTTTTAGTAGGCTAGCGCAATACTTGCTTCACCTCATAATTATCTAACCAGTTTGCTAAGTGTTGTTGTAGAAATTTTTATTAGGCTATTCACCCCCCCTCTAGCCATTAGGACCTTTCAGTCGCCTTGATCATCTCCAGGTCCCAGCTCTAGCGTCTTCACCTTTCCACCCAGCTTTGAGAGAAGAGCGACAAGCTTAGAAATAGGCTGAAGGAAAAAACCAACAACAAAAAATAGAAAAGTTACGTACCGACATGGAAGTTCTCAAGGGTGAAGAGATCCTCTGCCTACTGGGCCGCCTGCTAGCATAGCTGGGCACTCACATCCTCCGTCCCCATCACTCGGCCTCAGAGCGTGAGCACCTCCTGGTCTGCCTCTGACTGGGCCTTCCACTCAGCCTCCAGGGCCTTCCAGCGCCGACTCCTAGGGCGTTCTGCTGCCGACACCAAAGCGGCCCGCTCTAGCTCAAGGGCTGCCAAGGACTCTCGCAACTGCCACCTTAGTGTTCGCTAGGGATGTCCGCAACCCCTACCTCGGTCTCCGCCTGACGGGCCTTCGCCGCCTTAAGCCCTTGCTCAGCGGCAGTCACCCACTCGGCTGCACGCTGCCCCTCCGCCCGCACCGCGGTTGCCTCAGTCGCCCGGTCCTAGGACTCACGATGGGTGGATGCTAGCTAACGCTTGAGCTCAACCATCTAGGCATGCTCCATTCGGAGAAAACAGGACTTGCGGGATGATGTCCCCTTCAGTCTCTATGAAAACAAACATGCTAAGGCAACCAACAAAAGATTCAAAGGTCAAGGACAAGTACGCGAAACTCACCTCCACAACAAGCTGCAAGTTGACCTCAACCAATTGCTGAGTGGACTTAACCTGCTCCTGGGTGTCTCCAAGCTTCGTGGATAGATTGGCAAGTTTAGACACCATGGCGTGCCCTTGCTCCCTGAGGATGTCCTAGAGCTAACACTCCTGGGAATCTCAGAGGATGAACCGCACCTTCGTCGGGTCCTCAGGGTAGGGCCACTCCAGGTCACCCTCTGGCAGCCCACTGGAGGGCCCAGCCTCTGACTGGACCACCGCCAGCTCCCACGATGACACCGGTGGCTCCGTCATATCATCCACCTCATCATCAGACAGGATATCCACCACCTCGGTTGTGTGGACCGCGGCTGGACATTTTGACTCCATCCTAGCCACGCTCTCCCCCGATGCCTTCGGCTCTGACCATGCGGGTGAGCCGTGCAACCCTCTGCCCAGCGAGGCAGGGAGCTCGGTCTCCCTCTCCTCTTCCACCATGACCGGTGGAGGAGGGGCTGCAAGGGTTACTTCCAACACAGCCCCTGCCATCAGCACCGGAATCACCGCTAACACCGACACCGCCGCTATCACTGTGGCAGCAACCGCCCCCGAGAGGGAAGGGCTCGCCACCACCATCCTACTCCCCCCACCGCTCATCACGACACACTGTAGGGTGGGCCTCTATGCCTCCCGTATGGGAGTTGGGGCGATGCTCAACCCTGTCATCTCCCGGCCACTGACAGAGGGCGCAGGTAAGTCGCACTCCAAAGAAAAACTCGACAACAAAAAATTGGAAAGAAACAAAGTAAAAACACACTAGGAGGCGAATGGTATGACTCTAAAGGCAAGACCCAGCATCGACGGGCCTATAGGGCACGGGCCACTCTTGGGCTGCGACCCGTGCCCCCTCACTTCGGCGGGGGACGAAGTTGTCCCAACTGGCTTCTGCCCGACCTACGGGTCGCCGTGACTCTTGGCTTGGGACTCCCTGACCGAGGTGGTGGGTGGGACATCCTCCGGCTGCAAGTCGTGCGATGCACGGCTGCTAGTCTGCTCCTTAGACCACATGGCTTGCTTGACCACATCCATGATAGGCGGGGCCTCCCCCGGCTACGAGTCACGCGTTGGCACCGGTCTCAGCGACGCGCAAGTGCCAGTCCGCTCCTTGGACCGCCCAACTTGCTCGGCCACATCCCCCACAGGCGGCAATGGGACCGATGATGTAGCTAAAAGGCATGGTGACCGTGTCCTCTTTGCCGCCCGTTCACCAATGACATCCGTGTTTTCCACATGCTTCCTCGGTGTGGAAGCCACCGCACGCCGTGCGGCCTCCTGCTCATCACTAGCGTACGTTGCCGTAGGGTCGCGATGCTCCGCCGAGGTCACAATGACCTCCCGACTTCCCTCCTCCTCAGAGAAAACCAAGTCGTCCACATCCATGGGGTCCTCCAACTCAAGCTTGGCCTTGACGTCACTCTTCCTCTCCCTGGCCTTCACACCCCGGGCAACCTCCGTCTCCTTCTTGTGCTTCCGGTGGGCAACCTCGGCCTTCTTCTTCTTTCTGGCGTCTACCGCCTCCTTCTGAGTGGTCTGCTTGGCCACACCCTCCAGACCCTTGGGAAGGTGCGGCCGGGACTTGTAATTTCCAAGCCCCTATGGAACGTGTGACTCCCAATAAAAAAAATATACATATTGGAACAGTAGAGGAAGACATGCGGGCTAAAGAGAAGGGAGCATACCAGGGTGGACATGATTGAGGAGTTGAAAGGCACGGGCCTCCCTTTGACCCTCTCTCTAGGCTTCAGCTACAGCACCCGACCAAGGTGACTCCAGACCTCGTCGTCCAGCAGATCCTCCGGTGATGCATGGTCCGGGTCTGATGGGCCACTGTACAACCACATCGGCCACGTCCTCTCCACCAATAGTGTGACCCGGCAATGGTATAGGGTGTGGAACACCTGCACCCCATTAAGGGCATGCTTTACGAGCTTCTGGAGCTCCTCCTCGATGACCCCCACATTATGCTTCTCCTTTTTGGCACAACCCCATGACCAACTATCCTGCTTCTCTAGCCTCCCACTAGTGAACACTGAGAATGGCGCCGCTGCCGGATTCCTAATGTAGAACCACTCCCCATGCCACCCCCAGTTTGAGTCATAGGGGAGGTACGTGGGATATGAGTCTCCCACACCCGGTTTTCTCTGTAGGGCAAAACCCCCCACCGGTGCGACCTCGGTCGGGTCCCCCACCGTCAAGGCTCTCAGGGAGAAGAGCTACTAGAAGAAATCCACATGTGGCTCCATCTCGAGGAAAGCCTCGCAGACGGTGACGAAACCAGCGAATGTACAGCACCCCCATCGGATTAAGATGCTGCAGCTCCTAGACCCACTCATTAAGGAGGCCACATAGGAACCAGTGCACGGGGTATCCCAGCCCATGCTCATGGAAGGTGAGGAATGAAACCACCTCGTCTGGCCCGAGGTTGCAGGGGACTCCTCCCACCTAGGAACCCTCCTAGTGCGCCACCTCCTTTGGAGGCAGAAATCCCTTCGTGACGAAGGACTTCAACACCGACTCCCTCATAGTGGATGACTTCCAGTCCTAACATTATGCTTCAAGGATTGATGAGTTCTTCTCTTCTCGCTCTCTCCCCTTTCTCTCCTAGAAACCACTATGGCTCTCAGGAACGCATCATGACAAGAAGGAAGAGGAAAGGTGGTAGCAGATGAGGAACTAGCTAAAGAACAGGATGGAAACCCTCTCCCTTCTCCTACTTAAGGAAAATGGAACAACAGTTAGGAAAGGGCGCAGCCGATCGGGGAAGGCAAAACGGTGGAGCGAGAAAATCTCTCCCTCTCCCATTTAATGCAGATAAGATGCACCCTGACCGATGAGACGTGCCCTGCCCGATGGAACGGCTCCTGATCAGACAGGACGTGGCCTAGGGCAAGGCCCACCACTACCGCACAACCAACCACTACCACACACTGGGCATGAAAACTAAAGCGCCACTGCAGGTGGGCGGCACCCCGCTTCCCTAGGCCAGGCCTAGAGAAACCCAAATGAGATCTCCACCGGGGGAGATCATCAGGCCCCCTGAGTCAATCGAATCACTCAGTATAGACACCAAGAGATAGGTAAGGAAGTGAAGGGGCGCCCCATGTAGGCCATGCCGACTCCATCACAAACGACGAGCATGGGTCCCGGTCAGACATTTCCGACTAAAGCTCTCCGAACCCCGTCACTCAAGTCATCAAGGTAAAAACTACAAACCCTCTATTTCCTTATAATCATTTCATACATCCATACGCGCATTCATTCCATATGCCCGTGCCTCCTGGATGATTCGGGCCCTAGACCGCTTGAGGGCTTAGGAACTAAGCATCGCACATGCAGTGAAATGCATCACAACGCTCCGTGTTGTGTCACAAAGCGGTGGTTGCCTCATTCGACATGAGCAACCAACAGAGCCAGGGGAGAAAATCGTAGATGAGCCCTGTGCGGCCCTCACCCAGTCTAGCAGACTAGGTCATCTCAACTTTCTCATTCGATCCTAAACCTCTCGCTAAGCCTATAGAATCTCCATTGAGGGGAGGCCGTTAGGCCACCTAGGTTGGTCTCCGGAACGACCTAGGCATCTACCGGGTAGCAGGTAAAGGAGTAGTGGAATGTCACAAGAGGGCTATGTCGACCCCGTCATGAATGATGGACTCAGATTCCACTCGATCACACCCGTTAGCGAACTCACCGAGCACGTCACTCGAGCCCGAGCGATCGGGACAAGCGACAAAACTTAGCCCCTCTAATTGTGAGGAACTAAGGATGGGGTAACGCACATAACTCACACCGACCCCTACTAAAGCCCAACAAGGCTCAGGGGCTCAAGACACAAAAAGCCTAGGCCTGCGACCTTCGATCTCGCCCCATTCGGCTACGCTTCCGACTACGCTCCAAACACCTAGGTCTGTGACCCCGATCTCATCCCATCCGGCTACGCTTCCGACTGTGCTCCAAACACCTAGGTCTATGACCCTAATCTTGCCCCATCTAGCTACACTTTTGACTGCACTCCAAACACCTGGGTCTACGACCCTAATCTCGCCCCATCCGGCTATGCTTCTGACTATGCTCCAAAGACACCTGGGTCTATGACCCCATTCTCTCCCTATCTGGCTACGCTTCCGACTATGCTCCAAGCACCTAGGTCCACGACCTTGATCTTGCCCCATGACTCTGACTCACTCGATCCCACTGGTGCGCACCGACACCTAGGATCAATAAGCTATGTCTCATCCAAACTAACTACCTCACCCAATCCCACAGCGCGCACCGACGCCAGGATCCACGAGCTTCCTCTCACCCTAATCTCTCGAGCGAACTAAAAACACGCACACACGCCTACTAAGCCGAATCACCCCCTAGACAGTTCTACCCGAACCACCCGAGGGCTCAGGGGCTACACCCACGGGTGCGCTCACGCCGCACCCACCGACAAAACTGGAAACCTCCCCCACTAATAGCATAGGAAAACCCCCTAGACGGTTCTGCCCGAACTGCACGGGGGCTCGAGGGCTATACCCGCAGGTGCTGCTCATGCGCACTCTCTGGCAAAACAAAAATCTCACGGACGATTCTGCCCAAATCACCCAGAGGCTCGGGGGCTCCTGTCGAGTTCATAAACTCGGGGTCCCTCAGGACCGGCTTCCACTGTCGGGGCTCGGCCCAAACAGGCAGCACACAAACTCATGGGCTGGCCCAAGAGTCTAAAACAACAGGCCAGAAGGGTGGTCCAGTCACCGACCAGAAGGTTTGGATGAAGAACAATGGCGCCCGCTTGTCAACTACTTTGGCCCACCTCTCCGACCAGAGCGCTCGCTTCAGACTCCAGCCGCCTTCGGATGGCCTCTCCAATCGAAAGGCCTGGCCCAAAGCACTACTTTCAACTCCGACCCCACGTCGACCGACTAAGGGCACAGAAACCCTGCTCAATGCTCTTCTCCGACTAGCACGGCCAGAACCGACTAGGGCCATCCGACCGGGGACGCCCGCTCAGAAGGAGCCAGGGGCAATTAGAGAAAGCAAACGAGGGCACGTAAGTCAAACCACGATACCAGAGACCATACCCTGTACACCTGCAGGAATAGTACTCTGCAACCACCCTGACAAAAATAGTATTGTAGGCACTGACATTTTCCTCTACAGTATTGTAGGCGCCATTAAAACTCCCATACAGTAAGGCCCCCCACGTGCCTTCGGGTACCGATAGTGTTGTGGGCGCTGGGATTTACCGTATGGGGTGAACGTGGTGACACTCCTCACATGCCTCTAGGCATCAAATAGTATCTATAGGTACCGACATCTACCATTCCTGAAGAAGGCAAACACAACCTCCCACATGCATCTGGCATTCTACAATAACATCAACAGTATTGTAGGCGCCTACTATTATCTTGTACCCACCGGCATGGGCAACAACGCTCAGTAGCATACGTACCCTCACTTGTAAAGCCATCCCCTTTATCTATAAAAGGGGATGCACTCCCTCCAACAAAGGAGAGGCTTTTTTTCTCTCTGAGGCCCCCTTCGAAGAGCCTTTCTCAGATTCATTAGGTCAACCAAGTTCTCTAGTCCACAACCACAAAACCACAAGGTTCAAACCTCAAGCACACGCTTGAACACTTAGCTCATAGCGTAGCTCTAGTTGCTCTTGGCCCTTCCGACTGGGGCCGACCGGACCTCTTGTACACCTCATCTTTCTTCTTCTCATTTGTAACCCCACTACGAACTTCGAGCACCTGGTCTCAGAAATAAAATCACTGACCAACCCAAACTGGACGTAGGGCACGTTGCCTGAACCAGTATAAACCCTGTGTCATTGAGTGCTAGGCCACATCCGATCACAACATACAGCAAAACTACAAATATTTACTAGTTGGTCATATTCTGCACTGACACTATCAAAAAGAAAAGTTTATATTTTCTGCATAATTTTATCCATAAATTATCAAAATGCATTTGGCTCAACTTCGTCCTTTCTCCAGCACCACACCCAAGATTTGAGATGGATAGTCATCATTAGGTACCATTGTCCCTACTCCCTAGCATCATCTCAACTACCAAATAAGATAGCACACTTTCAATATTTATATTCATAATCTAAGATGAATATAAATATAGATCTAAATATTCTTAAATATGAATTATTTTTAGCATATAAATAAAAAATATTATTTATACATAAATGGTTATTAGTTGAGCCTAACTCTTTAGAAGTAGCTAAGAAAAAAATTATAGATCTGCTATTGTTTCAATATATCCATTTATTCTGGTGTTCAAAGCAACTGTAATTGCTCCCACAAAAATCATTTAGTCGATAAACGTTACCATTATAAGGTAACATTAAAAACAACAAATTGAAATTATTAATGGCCACTAAAGAGGTTTTGGATGAATATTATTTTTCTATCTCCAATCATTGGTGGTGTTGGAGGTGCCTAGGTGCAACAGTAATGTTCCATGTAGGACTACATACAAAATTGAGTTGAAAATAAAAGTTAAAAGATAGAAATACACTTTGGATGAAATTGAGCCTAAAATGCAAAGTTTAAGGACTGAAACAATCATCTTCATAGTTCTATGATAAAACTGAGTCTAAAAGTAGAGTTTGAGAATTAAAATGGCCGTTTTGAAAGTTGAGGTATAAAATTGAGCTTCGAGTAACAGTTTAGGGACCAAAACAGCTATATTCTACCATAAAACAACTTCAAAGTTCATAGCTCGTGAAGCTACTGGAGAAGTTGTGCCAAATGAGGCCTTAGTCTCAGCTAGGGGTGAGAATGGTCGGGATGAATCCTATTATTTTCCATCTTGATTTCTATATTTAACCCACTCAAATTCGTGTTGACCGTCGTTTAGATATTTTTTTTATTTTTCATTTTTAATAAAGAAAACAATATAGCTGTTTTTTCAACCATTTTTGCATTTCCTGTTTTTTTGCCAAGATATCTCATTTTTGTCCGTACAGGATATCCCATTTTAGGAAGTGCAATAATGCGACACATCCGGACATGCCACATCGTAGTAGCACTGTCCATGCTAGATTAATGGTTGGCTTGTTGTTGCTGTGTTATTGTCACTACCCCAAAATTTCTGATTTTAGGTTGTGCATATAAAACACTAAATAAAATAAATTATTTTAATATTTGGATAAAATTTACCAAGTTTAGTTTGAGCTAGCACAAATTTATTATAGGAAAAATATGAATTTTAAAGTTTTATAATTTTGATGGCCTTTTGGATGATGTGATGTTGGCTTGTTGCTTCTTTGTATGTTGAGAGTCAGCAAAGTCTTTAAAATGCGTTAGTAGGTCGATTTTTCCTTCTCCGGCACGCCTTTTATCCTTTTTCTACAATCAAATTCTTTGTTTCTCGGCTCAAGTTTTCGTTGGGAGCTTCCTAAAATCTTTTCTTTGTAACGTAAATCACTCCTTTTAGTTCCTCGTCCGTCAATTAATCTCTACAAACTTCTCGAGAATTTTTTCCAGCTTTTTTTGAACTTGTTCCTACTTGTCTATGAGCATAATCTAATTTTTAGATGATTCAAATTATCTTATTATGGGCTCCAAATACTTTATTTGGGTGCCTCATGTTCCATAATGTCTCTAGGAATTTTCCTCGAATTTTTAGAGCTTTCGAAGTATTTTTCGTGGCTTAAATAATAATTCTAGACTTTTCTGAAATTATTTTATCCATGAAATTAATTAATTCCTAAAAATAATAAATCTCTCATTTTTCCCAATGCTCAAAGCCCATGTGCAATAATCATAATAAATCCTAAAGACCCATGCATTTATTTACTAATGGGCTTTAATGATTATTTAGGTGCATTAGTAAATGTGGAGGGTGCAACATCAATTAGTATCATATTGCTAGTTGATGTAGATGTGGGAAGTTTTTCTCCCTATAAATATATATCAACCCCTTGGGCAAAGCACACCAAAACTATCGTAAGGGAAGCCCCTAGTTTGAAAAATCCCTCCTGTAGTAATTTAGATTTTTCTCCTCCTCTCATCGTCGTAGTCGCCGTCGCCGCCGTGCTGCCTAGCCTGGCCATCCTCTCCTTCGTGCAACAAGTCGAGCCCACCCCTACGCAACTATTGTTGCCATGGGCGTGTGGTGGCTGTACAGGAGGCCAAAGGATGAAGACGAGGTAATTACGAAATTACCACCAGTTCACAATATCATCGTTGTATATTTGTTTTAAGTCCGTTTTGAGTCGTTCCAATTGTGTTAGATTTGTATCGATGTGATCTACATGCTAGTGTCGTCATTTTTCATGTCAAGTGACTTTATATATATGCTTAAATATTAATTTGATTAATATGCATGCAACTAGTTTTTATAAATAAAAGCAACATAATTATATATAATGCTCTTTTGCAAATAAGTTTTAACTTGACTAGTTGCTAACATAAATATGTTTCTAAATTATAATATGTTTAGTCTAAACACACATATTAAATTTGATTAGATGTTCTCACATGTCAGTTTGTATTTGAAAGTTAAAGTTGAATTGGCATAAATGATATCAAAATATTTATAAATAAAATATGATTAGCTTCAACTCAGTTTTTAAGTATAAATATAATTTGTTTAATCTAAATTATTGCTATTCACATAGTTTTTCCTAATTAACATAAATCAAGCTTATAGTCTTCTCTTTTGTTTTATAATATAAAACCCTGTAGTCATTTCTTTACAACCATAGTTCCGATTAGCGTGCTTTTTGTGTCTGTGTGTTCGTAGCGACATGTAGAACATCTTTAAAACATTTTTACTTGTTATTTCATATGTTTGGTGTACTATTCTAATTTAGTTCTATTATTTGCTTCATGTATGATTGCATGGATTCTTGTGTGGTTCTTTATGATCATGTCCTAGTCGGTGAGCATTGTAGTTGGTGATGTAAAAGAAGTGGGTGATCTAGAAGAAGACCTTTAGAGATTACAATTCAATAGAGGAAGGGATCTGAGTTTAAGGCTAGTATAAGCATGTGATCTTCCTTATTGTCCTATACACCTTTAATTATTTAATTCATACTGCATGTGTCTACCTTGACTACCACTAAGGATTTCCTAGTACTTTGTACCTTGTGCCCTGATACCTATGGGGTATTGCATTAGGTAATATGATGCTAGTGCTCAACTACAACCATGATCTTATAACTTGACTAATGATATATGCAATAAACACTAAAAGATGCTTTTTAGCAACATAGAACAAGGGGGCTAGAGCATTGGACTATTTTTATGGTGCTCTAGATTTCTCTCCCTAAGGACATATCTATAAGTGATCATCCGGGACTTACAGTACAACTGTGAGGGCTATATGGCTCTAGCTTTAGCTCAGTATGAGGACCTTTTCTAGCTTGTTAGTGGTTACCTTTACTGGTGTAAGAATGGCTTGCCGAATCAGGTATAGGACAACCTCTACTCATATGTGTATAGCCATGATGGAATTGTGCCATTCAATAGGGGGGTTCCTATATCTGTTTGTCAAGTGAATCTAATGGCCCTAACCTGTTAGACAAATCTTTAAAAGGCTTCATAGTGAACCCTATCAACCTTCCTTGGTAGTGGGTCAAGAGGCTGATTACCTCGGGTGAAATGATAAATCACGACTCACAGTGAAAGTGTACAACCTCTGCAGAGTATAAAAATGGTATATCAACCGTACTCACGGTCACGAGCGGCCTTGGAACATTTATGGAATAGATGATGAACACTGATGATACTGATGATAAAGATGCTTACTAATGATTACTGTTTATGCTATTCATTATTCATGTTTACATGGTCATGTGTTTATATGGGCTTATGATAAACTTGTTGCTACTCCTATACTAAAATTGTGATAATTAAAAGCTAATCATAGTTAAACTAGTGTCAGGCCTTTTGAGCCTCATGAACCCCATATTATATTTGTTGAGTACGATATGTACTTACTCTTGCTTTACTTTTTAAATCTTTGGAAAAATCCCGGATGGGTACCAGATTGCTAGAGTTTAGAGGAATTAGGCTTATGATCAACCAGTCAGTTGTACCTGTGGAATTGGAGACTTCACCCTGAAGATCGAAGTTGTCTTTCCTCTGTCTATACTCTAAGGTTGTATTCTTTATACTAATATGTTATGTAATAAGCATTGTCTATGGATATTACCTTTATTTATAGCTATATGTGAGATTTGACTTTCCTGGGCTCACATATGGTATGTATCTGGTTTTGTCCTTAAAATCAGGTGCTACAGTTATAGATTTACAGTCTTGCAATCTTATACTCTTATCATCTTATAAACCTTACAATATAAACTAGAACTATTTGAAGTCATGTTTCTTGGTCTATGTGTCGATATTCCCATTTTGTCTTTTCATATCCCAGCCATTTCAACATGTTTTTGCTCAAATTTATTCATTTTTTATTTATGGTGAATCCTATTTTCGTTCCATTTTCGGCCATCCTGATTTCTTTTCGTTTTTCGTAATAAAATGTAAAAGTCAAAATGTGAGAGGATTTATCCTGTCAGACCCGGTTTATTTTTATCCCTAGTCTCAACTTATTTTGTCTATAAGCAGTTTAGAGCATCTCTAAGACTCTTTCTTAGACCCACCCTCTAAATTATTATTTGGAGAGTGTTTACACCAAAATTTGGGAAGAAGAACACTGGGAACTCGAAGCTTCTAAGATTGTGTAAATAAGGAATCGATTGGATGACAATAGGTATTAGCTGATTTAGATGTAATGTCAGAATTAGCTATTTTATGGATGATATCAGCAGACGGCGTCAATGGGCTTTGCTTAAGTGGCGCCAGGGAGACATGTCGGACTCTACAAATAAGGAAAATTGGGGTCCATGTTATTATTAAGTTAGAAAGTTTTCTTTTATTCTAAGAATTGTAATGAGTCATATTTGAGTAGGATTCATGTTTAGGTTTCGGGTATAAATATTTGACCCTAGTTATTGTAAAAAAGGATGAACATTCAATCAATACAATCTTTCTGGCTTTCGCCATCGCATTAGGAGTAGGAGTACTATAGATCTCGATGAGTTCTTCAGCAAACAGGGTTGCAATGACTGATCGACCTTCCCGCTTGCTTATGAGTACCGTCATGACTTGTATTATGCTTGTAAAGCAAGTATTAGTTGATTGATCCTTTATGAGCCATAATATAAGTTAGTTATCAATCTGTATCGTTGTTTGTAAGGCTGTATCAGCTCATTGATCTCTTACGAATCATAATGTAGATCAAAGTTATTGATCTTGTGTTAAATAACTTGTTTAATATAATATCACCAGTTATCGAATCTGCTAAGATTAGTAAGATTTTCCTTGCTGTTTTTGGTTGATTCACTAGTTATCGATTTTGCTTTATTTAATGTTTTATTAATTATAATAAAATCACCCGATTGAGATAGAGATAGATCGGCATCATATCATCTTAATTGGTCATCCTTTGATCTAGTCATACTTCAAATCTTATAATCGATGGCTTAATTTCGTTAGATCGGATTATTTTATCTCTATTCCAGTCAAATATAGTATGCATCCAAAGACTATGTTTCAATCTTGAATAAACTCACTAGTTAATGAGATCTAATCTAATGATACTACCATAGCTACATCGATCCGATCGAACCTCATTGGTAAGACTTTAGATTAGAAATTATCGATTAGTGATCTTTTTCATAATCAATATATGTACTCTATTTGTTTGCTATGACTGCATTGGCTATTTTAGTTGATTTGCCTATACTCTCACGCATATAGGATATTTTCATGAATCTGTCACCATATAGATGATTTTATAGATTCTTTGGCTTTAGTTTATTATCATTATCATAGCTGCATCGATCCGATCAAACCTCACTGTTGATGATAATAGATTAGACTCAAAATTGTTTGTAGATTCATTTATATTAGACAAGTCGATTTGTTCGCATGTTATACTCTTTTCATCAGACTTATCGGCTCGACGATTTATATCGATCATGTTCCATTTAGCCTGATGATGCTTTCTGATGTTCCATGAGCATCGGTTATTTTGATCTATATCATTATCATTTAATATTAGCCGATAATCCTTGATTTAAAGATCTTCATTTCATGAATAGCTAGGATATCGACTATTTAGTCGATAGCCTCATTGAATCGGCTATCTAGCCGTACATTTGGAACTATTTGGTGCAACACCGACATGTTCCACCTTAAATTACTGATAAGATTTTCTCTCCTTGTCAATTGTAGGTCAAACTGACTAGCACGCCATTGGGTTTTCAGAATCGACTGGTTCTAGTGTTGAAGCTAAGCAGATCTCTAGTCTCGTTCCACTCAGATCTTCTGGCTTGCTATGTGTTGATCACATCGCCATATTTTTGTGTCAACACACTTTTTGGGACGCCTAGGTGGGACCACAATCGTCATGACGGCTCACAACAACAAGGACATTCTTATAGTACCTTATGAAGGCTTACCTGATGAGGATAAAGATGTCATTGGTAAGGCTATAGAGGAGTTTTAGAACAAGTGTTTGTTATCATACACCAAAACACGTGACAATAAAGTTATTCATAAATATCCACTGCCGAGAGTTTTGATGCATGGATAGCCTGATACAGATGAAACTAATGATAGGCATTTCTTTGTAGAAGCTGTCAATAAATATGTTCATGATGGAATTCTGAAATCATAATACAATCTTTCTTGAATACATTCCACAATACCATGAAGGAGGTGTTTCATGGATTTCCACTTGATCAGGTTAGATCAGGCTTATTATAATATTCCACATCCGTCAACTTAGGGGACTAATCAAGCCAGGTACTAGCCATCAAGAAGCAGCACTAGCTAAGAGTGATGATGCTTAGGCAATTCAGAATTTGTCTAAGCAAATTCAAGGTGCTACTACTAATCAAATGCAATATAATCCTAGAGCATCAGTGCAGCATGTGCAATAGCCGATAGGGCAAGTTCAGAATGAGATGGTTAATTTTTGGTATATCAGGCCAAATACCACCGTCGGCTAAAAAAATAGCACCATCGGTTTCAAAAGATTCATAGAAATATAGATCCTAATGTTTTTAATCAGAGATTTCAAATAGTAAATCAGTAAGGGGCTCGATAGATAGATATTCCATAGGGGTATCATTATGGTTCATATTATAATACACTAATATCATTCTAAATCCAAGATATCAACGCACTCATAATTTCAATATGCTAGATGAGTCAGCAGTTGCTAAGAAATTCAAACTCAAATGCTGATGAATTGTTGCTCAGAGTAACCGAAATGATGAAAAATCAGTTTGGTTTAAAACCAAAAGGGCAGACATTTCTATACAAACGTCCATATCCAGAGTAGTATGATTTAGTGACCCTTCTTACGAATTACATGCTTCCAGAATTTGCTAAGTTCACTGATCAAGATAGCACAAGTATAATAGAACATGTCAGTAGATATCTTACTCAGTTGGGTGAAGCCTCTATCGAGGAAGCGCATCGAGTTCGTTTCTTCTCTTTATCCCTGTCAGGACCAGCCTTCACTTGGTTTTCATCACTGGCTATTAATTCTATTCCCAATTGGAGTGATCTTGAAAAGAAATTTCATACATATTTGACAACCATAAAAAAAGATCATAGATTTGACAACTATAAAGCAAAGGGTTAATGAATCAGGTGCTGAGTTCCTTCAGAGGTTCCAAGAAATAAGAAACTTATGCTTTTCATTAAATTTGACTGATGATCAGCTAGCTGCATTGGCCGTTCAAGGAATGTTGCCAATATGGAGAGAAAAGTTGTTTGGGCAAGAATTTAACAATTTAGGTCAATTGGCTCAACGAGTAGCAGCACTTAATAGCCAATTCCTAGAATATGCGTAGAGATATCCCGATTTCAGAAGAATGCTGCAAATGCTAAAGCTTATAATCCATATTTTATCGATGATGATGATGAAGAAGAGGAAATTGCCGCAGCTGAATGGAATTGGGGTAAAAAGATAGTAATTGTTCCAAATCCTTGGGGAAAAGAAGTTGAAGAAAGTTATGATTTTGATGTTACAAAAGCAGATAAACTTTTTGATTTCTTGCTTGAGAAGAGACAAATTAAACTGCCTGCCAATCATGTTATATTACCTCCCAATCAGTTGAAGAATAAGAAGTTCTGCAAGTACCATAACACTACTTCTCATACTACTAATGATTGCAGGATTTTTCGGCAGCATATTCAAGAGGGCTATTCAACAAGGGAAGCTTAAATTTGATACAGCTCGAAAAATAAAAGTTGATGATAATCCTTTCTCAAAGGATCAGAATATGGTTGATGCTAAGTTGTTCAAAGGAAAAGCTAAAGTTTTAACATCAACCTAGGCAAGAAAAACTAGGAACAATTGATATGGAGATGCAAATATCGGCTGATGATTATAGAGAAATTAAAAGGCGTCGTGACCAATAAAAGAGCCAATATGAGCAGGGAGAAACGTCGAGAGATGATGCGATGAGACCACTGTGTTACCTCTCGAATTCTATTGAATAAATGACAATGGTAGAAGGAGAAAGATTATTAGCGCTGGTTAGAAGAGAAGAAATATCAACGTCAACAAGAAGAAGAGAGATATGAAAGAGAACAAGCTGAGTCATATTGGAATTGCCCTTTCTTCAGACATTGTTGGAACAAAGGTTTGAGATTGCCTACTAGAAATAATTGCCCAGAATGTAGCAAACAATATTGGGAGTTTAGGCAATCTCAAGTCAACCTGCTGGTATATCCATAATCGAATTGAATATCAACGTAATGATGTGGATCGGTGCTTAAAAAATAGAAGCATTCATGATTGGCTTAGAAATCGAGTTGTTGATCAGAATTGGGCCAATTTATAAAGAAGAAGATGATGAATAGTATGTTTAGCAAAAAGGACAGTGGTGTCTAGGTGGTTTAACAAGAAGTTAGAAGAGAAGAGTACAACTGCCTAAGGAGCAGAGAATTAGAACAGACTTAGAAGTCTAGTAAACCGCAAGTATGTCATGCTAAACAAACAGCCGATAAGGGTCAAGCATAGGCTAATATTCAAATGGCTTTTCTTTTACCATCTGAATTTAAAGCTCTAGTAGATCAAGAAGTTTATTCGAATTTTGATGAATCATAGTATGAAAATATGGCAGCCCAGTTGATATTGATACAACAAGCTATATTTGATAAACCAATTAAGGATCAACATTTGAAGGCTTTATATGTGAAATGTTTTGTTGATGGGAAGCCGATGAGTAAAATGTTAGGTTGATGGAGGTGCTTCTATTAATCTGATGCCTTATACTACTTTTTGCAAGCTTGGTAAAGGACCTAGAAGATCTAATTGAGACTAACATGATGCTTAAGGATTTTGGGGGTAATGCGTCTAAGACCAGGGGACAATAAATGTTGAATTGACAATTGGAAGCAAAACTTTGCTCATTACATTCTTTGTCATTAACAAAAATGGTTCATATAGTTTACTCTTTGGTTGTGATTGGATTCATGCCAATTGTTGTGTGTACATCGATTATGCATCAATGCTTGATTCAGTGGCATGGAGACAATATTGAGCTAGTTCATGCTGATGATTCTATGAGTATAGCAACAGTTGATCCAATGTATTAGGAACTAGAAGATTTTGAGTGTTTTTCTAGGCAAGCAATGGGAAGGAGGCTTTATTAGGATCAATGATGAAGGCCAACAACCGATCCGAGCAGTTGGCTCTGAAAGTTTGTTTTAATGGATAATCGAATAGATGGTAAACTAGGACATAGCTTTATGTCGGCTGATGAGTTAGAAGAAATAGATATTGGTCCTAGAGATAGACCTAGGCCAACATATGTAAGTGCTAAGTTGGATACTTAGTATAAGCAAGAATTGATATATTTGTTAAAGAAATTTAAAGATTGTTTTGCTTGGGAATATTATGAAATGCCTGGTCTAGATCAGTCAATTGTTGAACATTGGTTGCCAATCAAACCTGGGTATCGACCATTTAAACAAGCTCCAAGGAGATTTAATCCAAATATTCTTGATGACATTAAGAAGAAGACTGAAAGATTACTAGAAGCAAAATTTATCCGACCTTGCTGATATGAAGAGTGGATATTGAGTGTAGTTCTTATGTATAAGAAAAATGAGAAGTTGAGAGTCTGTATTGATTTCAAAGATTTGAACAGGGCTACACCGATGGATGGTTATCCGATGCCAATAGCTGATATGTTGGTAGATGCAGCGGCCAGGCACAAGGTAATTAGTTTTATGGATGGTAATGTAGGTTATAATCAAATTTTTATGGCTGAGGAAGACATAGCAAAAACAACATTTAGGTGCCTCAGTGCAATCGGTTTATTTGAATGGGTTGTGATGACTTTTGGATTGAAGAATGCTGGTGCAACTTATCAGATGGCAATGAATTATATTTTCCATAAGTTGATCGGTAAGATTGTTGAAATCTATATTGATGATGTGGTGGTGAAATCCAAAGGGTACAAAGAACATCTAACTTGATCTACGGGAGACTTTGGAGTGCACAAGAAAACATGGTTTAAAGATGAATCCTAATAAGTGTGCCTTTGAAGTGTTAGCTGGATAATTTTTGGTTTTATGGTCCACGAGAGAGGAATTGAGACTAGGTCAGAAAAGTATGAAAGCAATTGATGAGGCTGTACCTCCAACTAATAAAACAGAATTACAATCTCTGCTCGGTAAGATTAATTTCATCAGAAGATTTATTTCAAATATGTCAGAAAGGATTCTACCATTTTCTCCTTTGTTGAAGTTGAAAAATGATAAAGAATTTAAATGGGGTGACGCACAATAAAAAACATTTAAGGAGATAAAAGAGTATATGAAATCTCCACCTGTGCTGGTTCCTCCTCAGCGAGGTAAGCTTTTTAAGTTGTATGTGTCGGCCGATAGCCAAACGATTGGATCGGCCTTGATGCAAGAGTTTGAAGGAAAGGAACGTGTTGTTTTCTATTTAAGTAGAAAACTTTTGGATCCAAAAATAAGATATTCTCCTTTTGAAAAGTTATGTTTATGCTTATATTTCTCCTGCACTAAGTTACGATATTATTTATTATCAGCTGAGTGTACAGTTGTGTCTAAAGTTGATGTGATCAAACACATGTTGTAAATGCCGATATTAAATGGAAGAATGGAAAAGTGGATTCTTGTATTATCAGAATTTGATTTGAGGTATGAATCAGCTAAAGTAGTCAAAGGGCAAGTGATGGCCAATTTTTTTACTCAACATCATAAATCAAGCATCAGCTATGTGGAACATATGCCTTGGACATTATTCTTTGATGGATCATCGTGTAAGCAAGGGGGTGGCATTGATATTGTTATTATTTCGCCTCGGGGGGCAAGTTTTGAGTTTGCCTTTCAAACCAAACTAATGACCACTAATAATCAAGCAGAGTATGAAGCTATTCTTAAGGGACTTCAACTTCTTCAGGATATAAAGGCCGAGTCAATTGAAATATTTAGAGATTCACAAGTGGTTATTAATCAGTTGATCGGCATGTATGAATGTAAAGATGATATTCTGAAGGGGTATTATGATGAATGTCAAAAGTTACTTGTGGGGTTTTCTCTTACTTCTCTTCAGCATATTCTGAGAGCACTAGAATCAAGAGGCCAATCGGTTAGCTCAGAATGCGTCAGGCTATCGAGTGTTCCAATAAATCTTAAGTTGTGAGACCTTGGCTAATGATTGGAGAGTTGAAATAGCCTGATTATCCTCAAGAATCTATCACAGAAGGTTACCAAAAAATTGAGATATAAATTGACTAAGTATGTTTTGTTGGATGATCAGTTGTATTATAAAATAGTCGATGGAGTTTTGCTTAAATGTTTAAGTCAAGAAGAAGCAAAAGTATTGATGGGAGAAGTACATGAAAGAATCTGCGAAGCTCATCAATCGGCTTATAAAATGAAATGGGTTATTCGTAGGTCTGGATATTTCTAGCCAATAATATTAGAAGATTGTTTTGAATATTACAATGGGTGTCAGGATTGTCAGCATTTTGGTAATGTTCAGAAATCACCTGCATCAGCTATGAACCCAATAATTAAGCCATGACCGTTCTGAGGCTAGGAGAATTGATTTAATTGGCCAGATTTTTTCACCTTCAAGTAGAAGGCACAAGTTTGTATTGGTAGCAACAGATTATTTTACTAAGTAGGGTTGAGGTGATTCCTTTAAAAACAGTAACTTCAAAGAATATGGTTGATTTTGTCAGGGAGCATATTGTTTATTATTTTGGAATTTCTCAAACTATTACTACTGATCAAGGGACAATGTTCACATTAGTGGAATTAAGAGATTTTGCTGCCAGCATGGGAATTCAATTACTAAATTCTTCTCCTTATTATGCTCAAGCTAATGGCCAGACAGAGGCATCCAATCAAATTTTGATCAAGTTGATTAAGAAGAAAATTGAAGAGCAACTAAGGAAGTGGTACTTGACACTTAATGAAGCATTGTTGGCATATAGGATGGCTTGCTATGGATCGATTAAATCATCACCTTATGAGTAAGTATATGGGCATAATGCAGTTCTTCCTTGGGAGATTCAGACTAGATCAAGACATGTTACATTGTAAAATGATTTGATAGCTGAAGTCTATAAAAACCTTATGATGGATGATTTAGAGGACTTAAGTTGTCATCGGCTGCACGCTCTTGAAAATATTGAGGCCAATAAATTAAGGGTTGCAAGGCATTATAATAAAAAGGTCAAGAACAAATAGTTTAATGAAGGAGAATTAGTTTGGAAAGTAAGATTACCGATTGGGTCTAAAGACAACAAGTTTGGCAAATGGTTCGTCCTAATTGGGAAGGTCCTTATCGGATTAAACATTGTGTGCCTTGGTAATCCTTATATTTTAGAAATGTTAGAAGGGGAAGAGGAGTTTGATGGAGCAATCAATGGAAAATTCCTAAAAAAAGTATTATCCTAGCATTTGGATTAATGCTTGATAGCCGATTTGTTTGGTCATCGGCTCTAATAGCCGGTACCAGGAGGGTATCGCCTTTAGTTCAAAAAGGAAAATTAAACCGAAGGGGTAAAAGCCGATATGATATGTATCGCCTATAGAGGAAAAACATACACAAAGACAATCATGATTCATATTACAACAGTTTCGGAGATGAATTCATAAGGAAAAGGTAAAAACTTTGTTCATTCATTGTTTGCTCCTAGTACAAACTAATCAAAAACTTTATTAATCACATCCTAGGTGGATGTAATGTCCACGATGGGCGTAGCCGCATTGTCGAAGTCCTTGATCAACTCCTCATGCATGTCGGGGTCATCGGTGATCAGGAAGCCCAGCTCCATGGTGCAGAGCTCGTGCCCGGTCTAGACCTACGCCACGACCAGGGCCACTGCTGCGTCACAGCAAACGCCGTGGAGGGCGATCTTGTGGGCGCACATCAGGACGTCGTGCAAGCAGTTGATGAGTAAGAGGCCACGAACACCGCCAGTTGGAGGTTCTCCAACTGCACTGTTAGGGCTGGCAATCATAGAAACAAAGAAACTGTCAAGACAAAGGTAAAGAAAATATGAACAGAGGTTTTCTTGGAATCCATCTTACCCACCACCATGGCATCAGACTCAGCCAACTATGCTCGGGTGGCGTTGGTTTCTTCCTTAGCGGCGAGGAGGGCGGCTTGAGAGCCCTCGAGGCAGATCTCAAGCTGATCGTTCTCTCGAGTTGCCTCAGAGTAACGGTCCTTGGCCGCCCTCCATTCTTGGAGGAAGCGCCGGGCATCATCACCGGTGTAGGAGTCGAAGGAGTCCGATGATGAATCTGGTGCAGGGATGGCAGCAGACTCAGCATTAGAGAGCTCACCGGCCCTAGGAGGAGGAGAAAGGAGCCTGTTATTCAAGACAAATCTGTGGACAAGTTAGAGGATGATTCGTTGCCATGAGCAGAGGGCGTTTAGGTATTACCTCATGCAGTGGAGGCGCTGGTTCATTAGCATCTCCTCCTCTGGGATCTCATCTGCTGCACGCTTGCCAGCAGTTTTCTTCGCCGGCCATGGGTGTTGGTTTATATCTTGAGAAGAGGAGAAGAAGAAACTAGTACATGGTCTGTGAAGATGGAAAGACACAAGAAAATGAGAGCAGTTGCAAATGTAGATGTGTTTGAGGCCAAAGCCCTTGGCTGGTATTTAAAGCCACTGAAGGCAAGACGGTAGATATCTTAGGACATGCGAAAGCAACCCTAATTGATGGAAGGGGAAGCGCCGCTTCACTAATACCGAGGGGAACACGGCGTTGATAACTGAGAAGGAATTCGAAGGGTTTTGTGATAAAAGCCATTTTCAGATTCAGTTAAGTCAAAGTAAAGTCAGAAATCGAAGTCAGCTAATTCAAATCAGCTCTTCTAGCCGAACCAAAAAGTATAGTTATTATCAGGTTTATGTGCTACAGATACTGGAATATAAATTACAAGTTAAGAGCATCATGAATTGCTCATAGTGCTTTTAGCCTGAATAGTATCAACTTCTACAATTTGTTGTTTGTCTTCTTCGGCTGATCTGGGAATGCTCTCAAGACTGCTGTGGATAGCTTTGCCTTCTTTGACCTTGGTTAGCATTTCTTGTTTCCTCTATTTAATAGCATTGGGGATCTGAGTCAAGTTGGACTTATGACATTCGATGGTGGCTTTCACACTTTCCAATTCTTTTTCAAGCTCAGCAAGCCTAACTCTCAGCTGATTTAGTTCTGGTTCAATTTTGAAAGAAGAATTCTTTAAATTGTCGATCAGCTTGTGCTAATTCTTTAGCTTCTTCTTTGTTAGAATTCTTTTTGGCCATCAAGCTTCACTGGTCAATCAGATTTCTTTAAGCCTTTTTCATCTTGGGAGCTTGGTCTTTGATATTGGATATAGGTATCAAGGCCTCAGCAAGATTTGGGGTTAGATTATCCTTGATGGCCAAGAAGATTCTTCTCATTGGGTCTGCATCCTGGACCAAATCGGCTATATTTCCCTCAAGCATTAGCAGCATGTCTTTTAGCCGATTTTTGGTCTCATCTGATAAAGTCGCTTGGGAAGAAATGGCTGATGAGCTAATTTTACTTTCATCTATGTATTCTTCAAAGTTGAAAGAGTAGCTCAGAGGTGGAGAATTAAGTGCCTACATGTGAACAAAGGAATCTTATTAGAAATGGCAAATGGGTTGACAATGAGAGGGGAACACAGTACCTTTTCTGGGAGAGACTTTGGCTGAGGAGAAGGAACATCCGATGATGTGCCAACATCTTTTTTAATATTTGGTTGAATCAGCTCTAGATTTTGGATGCTAATGTCTGCAGGCATCAAGAAGTTTTTTTTCGGTTTATATTTGTTATATAAGGACAAGAATGAGCATATGAATTTCTTATCATCGACTATTTGCTAAGTTGGAGAATCAATGGTTTGGGTATCAGCATCAACAAGATCATTTTCAAGTGTTGGATTGTTAGACCTTTGCTCTTGTGCAGATGTTTTCTCAGGTGGTGTCTAATAAAGGAGAATGATCAGAGAACAGTGAGGATTGTATAAGATTAAAAGGCTTGAGGAAATACCTTGGTAGCATTAGGAGGTGAAGTAGAGAGGTTCTCATCTTCTGCTATTTTAGGTCTATTAGAAGCATCGGTTATTTCAATTGTAAACGGCTCCTTAGGAGGATTAGCCGATGAGAGGTTGGTAGACACCGATTCAAATGCCTAGGATAGCAATTCGGCACCCAAGGCAGATTGAGATGCAATAGTCGATGGCTGCAAGAAAGGGATTGAATTAGAAGTTGGATATTATTTTAAGAGGGAAGATAAGTTAAGTCACCTGATAAATTGATGATTTTGTTCTACGAAGTTTTTTCCCAGTGGTGGTTTTCTGAGTTACATCTTGGGTTGCCTTACGTTTTGAAGACTGATATGTGAGTATTGTTGGGGCAGCTAAGGTTTTCATTAACTTTTTCAGAGTGGGTGTAGATGATCCTATTCTTAAGGCTAGACATGGTGGATAATATTCTATGGGATGCCCTTTTCTGTCCACGCTTAGTGGATCAAATTCGGTATCCTACAAAAGAATTTATTAGATGAATTGATAGGAGAACTTGTTAAATAATCCTTCTGAAAGAAAAAAGTAGTAAATTACCTCACCATTAGAAGCAAAATTTTCATCCAGGGCTAAACAATTGGGATGAATTGGACTGCAGAAGAGGTGAGAGTGCCATTCTTGCCACCAGGGATTAAACAAATTTGAGGAGAAGGTAGCTCTTGTCCATTCATGTAAGCAAAGAGAAGAAAGGTCTGATCCCAGTTAAAAAACTCTAGAAGCTTCCATCATCTCATTGATACATTCTCTTGGCTTCAGAGTGTTCCTAAAGAATAGTCGAGGAGGTAGTTGACCAAGGCCAAATTGATGGGACACAAAAGAAGGATTATAGAATTCATAAGTTGAGAGGTTATCTAGGAGAGAAGAACCAGTAGCAATTTTGCCACGGCCATGACGAAATTTGGCTGGCAGTGCACAGGATTTAATAATACAACTAAAAATTGCATCAGCTATTTCATTTGAGCAATCTGATTCAAATCGAAAATTGACTAGCAGAACTAGTTCATTGTCTTCATCCTCATCATAAGGCAGCCAAGCCAAGATGTTTGCATCAAACTCTCTAAAAATTTCATGAAAAGGTGGCCTATATCAACAGCAATTGTTATGACTGATGCAGCTTCACCATAATTCATACACTGTCGAGTTCTTCCTTCTTTTTCTTTATAATCTTCAGCAAAGTTAGAAGAAGGGAAGCTCAGATTCCTAAAATCGGGCCTTACAATCTTATGCATGTATAGATTCAATTATAATTGTATGAACCACCAAGGGCCACTGATGATATGCACTGGTTCATTTTTCAGTAATTGAATAGATACTTAATGCATCAGGTGATAAGCAGACCCTAGCAAATATTTTTCGAGAGGGATTTCATTATCGGCTGCTAGACGTTCCGCCATGTATTTATGATTATAAGTTGGTCCGCAAATGACCCACAAAAGATAAATTTTTCCAGCCACATGTTCAGAAAAGCTACATGCTCTTTTTCATTAATAATCGATCCATCCCCAATATGGTTCAGAATATACCTTGCCTATCCTGTGCAGTCTGATATTTTAGCTAAATTCTTAGACCCAGCACTTAAAAAATCATAGGGTTGCATTGATCCTGTTATTCTAAGGCCGGTCAATATGTAAATATCGAGCAAAGTGATAGTCATTGGACTGTGACAAAAAACAAAAGCATTCAAAGTGTTGGACAAAAATAAGATACAGAAATCAGAAGTGAGTCATTCCTCTCCATTCCAGACAATGAGAGTGTTAGGCATTGATTCAAGTCATAAATTTCCCAATCTCCAGCCTTTTTCTCTAATACCCTACGGAACCAATCCCTCCATCCCTTAGGCATTTTAGGCTAATTTCTAAATGAAGTTTTGGTATTCCAAGAAGACAAATCTACTATAGATTATTTAAAGGAGGATTCGGTTGATTTCTTGATTGATGAAATCGGAATGGATCAGGGTCACCATGGGTCCAAGATAATAGGCATTAGGAACAACAGCTGATGGAATTAAAATTTCGTTCCTCATTTCCTGGAAAACCAGTTGGGATGAATTCAGAAAAAGGAAAATATAGAGTAGCGGCTAATACTTGAAAGACAGAGGTTTGAAGGCATACCTCAGGAACGTGGTCGCTGGTTGTCATTGTAGCCAGAATGGATCTGAATCTATGGAAGGTTACTTGAATGATAGTTTGGTAGAACAAAGGATTTGCTAGGGTTAAGGCTTTGACGGTGACGGCTTTGACTGTTGAAGTTTGTTCAAGAAAGAAGAGGAAAGTAAGCAAGCCGAGCAAGCTGAAAATGATACTATTGAGGTATTATATAGAATTTGGTCCCGAGAGATCAAAAGCCATGCGTTTATTTTAGAATGAACGGTTGCAACACGGTGAACAGATAAATATGAATTTTAGAATAAAATTATTTTTATTCTAAAATTAGGGGGCATGTGTTTACACCAAAATTTGGAAAGAAAAACGTGGGAACTCGAAGCTTATAGGATTATGTCATCAAGGAATCGATTAGATATAAATCAGTATTCAGCTGATTTAGATGTGATGTCAGAATCGGCTATTTTATGGATGACGTTAGCAGACGACGTCAATGGGCTATGCTTGGGTGGCGTTAGGAAGATGTGTCGGACCCTACAAATAAAGAAAATTAGGGGTCCGGGTTATTATTAAGTTAGAAAGTTTTTTTTATTCAAAAAATTATAATGAGTTGTATTTGAGTGGATTCATGTTTAGGATTCTAGGTATAAATATTAGACCCTAGTTATTGTAAAAAAGGACGAACATTCAATCAATACAATCTTTTTCGGCTTTTGTCCATCGCATTAGGAGTAGGAGTACTATAGATCTCGATGAGTTCTTCAGTAAACATGGCTACATCGACTGATCGACCTCCAGCTTGCTTGTGAGTACCGTCATGACTTGTATTGTGCTTGTAAAGCTGCATCAGCTGATTGATCATTTATGAGCCATAATATAAGTTAGTTATCGATCTGTATTATAGTTTATAAGGACTGCATCAGCTCATTGATCTCTTACGAATCATAATATAGATCAAAGTTATCGATCTTGTGTTAAATAACTTGTTTAATACAATAACATCAATTATCGAATCTGCTAAGATTAGTAAGATTTTTCCTTACTGTTTTTGGTTGATTCACCAGTTATCGATTTTGCTATAATTAATGTTTTATTAAATATAACAAAATTACACGATAGAGATAGAGATAGGTTGGTATCATATCATCTTAATTGGTCGTTCTTTGATCTAGTCATGCTTCAAATCTTATAATCGATGGCTTAATTCTGTTAGATCGGCTATTTTATCTCTATTTTAGTCAAACATAGTATGCATCCAAAGACATGTTTTAATCTTGAATAAACTCACTAGTTAATGAGATCTAATCTAATGACACTATCATAGCTGCATCGATACGATCGAACCTCACTAGTAAGACTTTGGATTAGAAATTATCGATTAGTGGTCTTGTTCATGATCAAGATATGTACTCTATTTGTTTGCTATGACCGCATCGGCTATTTTAGTACCGCATCGGCTATTTTAGTCGATTTGCCTATACTCTCACGCATATAGCATGTTTTCATGAATCTGTTGACATATAAATGGTTTTATATATTCTTTGGCTTTAGTTTATTATTATTATCATAGCTGCATCGATCTGATCGAACCTCACTGTTGATGATAATAGATTAGACTTAAAACTGTTTGTAGATTTATTTATATTAGACAGTCGATTTATTCGCAAGTTATACTCTTTTCATCATTCTTATCGGCTCGATGATTTATATCGATCATGTTCCTATTTAGCCGATGATGCTTTCTACTGTTCTATGAGCATCGGTTATTTTGATTCGTATCATTATCGTTTAATATTAGTCGATAATCCTTGATTTAAAGATCTTCATTTCATAAATACATTGGATATCAACTATTTAGTCGATAGCCTCATTGAATTGGCTATCTAGCCGTATATTTGGAACTGTTTGGTGCAACACCGATATGTTCCACCTTAAATTATTGATTAGATTTTCTTTCCTTATCAATTGCAGGTCAAACTGACTGGCACGTCGTTGGGTTTTCAGAATCAACTGATTCTGTGTTGAAGCCACTCAGATCTCTAGTTTCGTTTCACTCAGATCTTCCGACTTGCTGTGTATTGATCACATCGTCATATTTGTGTGTCAACATAGAGCTATTTAAAAAAAATGTTCTTTATATTTTTCACCCCTTCAACAAATTCTCTATATCTTGTGAGTATAGAGCCAATCCCGCTCTCTATTTTAGGCTCACGAGAAATTTAGAATAGATATGGATAATATATAGAGATCTAACAAAGAAGCTATTGGAGAGCATGTTTTCACTTAAATCTCTTTTTTTATTAATAAGGAAGATATAAATGGGGTGTTTGGACCGTTTCAATTCACGTTTTTTAGTCAAACAGGGTCAGCTTCATACAACTCTGCTCCAGAAAAAGGTGAAGTTATGAGAACACCTAAAAGATGCTCCATAAACATCAAAAGTTCCTTTTTAAGCAGCTTTATTATAAAGTTTGTGGAGCAGAGTTCAGGAACCGTCCTAAATACCTCCAAAAGACTTTGAAATTGCCCTTATACAATATACCTAATAGGCCCAAAACGAACGAGTCTGTCTATCCAACAACTATGTGTTTTATGCAGTTTTAACACATAATTTTTTTTTACCATAGAATTAAGATCCAACAGCCTCCATCATTCTTCTATTTTTAGCCTCCAGTACCTACAAATCACAAAATCACAGATCCACGTATCACAAGAAATAATTTTTTTTCTATGAAAAGACAAAAGGATAAATTGGCCGCACACGTATATGGGTTCAGTGGTAGCAGACGCGTATACGCACGGCTTGGTCCAGCCAGCGGCACCGTGCGGAGCGTGTACAAATTGGCGTGTGTGCACAAATTGAGCGGTGTACAAATTGGCTTGGTCCGTATACAAATTGGCGTGCGTGCGTACGTTGCGGAGCGGGCGGCGTACGCGGGCGGGATCAGCAGAACGGAAGCATTTAGAAAATTTATGTGTTTTTTTTTCCTTAAAACACACGCATGTTGTATATTATTTCTGAAACGAATAGCCTAGATTGTTAAAGGAAACTCGCCTGAGCAAGCAACCAAACAAGCTCAATCCGCGTGCACATGCAGAAAACAAATCGGCCAAAAAGCCTATTTGCTGTTTTTCTTCTCCCGTCACCTCGCCTAGATTCGGCGGTTTTCTGTATCAACCGGGCCAGGCTTGCGACCGCCGCCATGGCGCCGCCCTACTCCCAGAATCCCAGCTGCCCAGGTCTTCGTCGGACTCTTTGCCGGCGTCCGGCGGCGAGCACCCCACCACAGTCCACACACCAGGTATCCCCGCCCCCTCTCTTCCAGTTCATTCTATGCAAAACTGAGCACCCGAACCCTATTTTATTTTAATTTTAGCTTCTAGACGCAAGGGTTAATTCAGCTCCTGTGTTTTCTCTATTTTGTTCTACTGTTCCTATTCATTCAATCTAGGCTCTTAAAACCGACTTAATTCTGTTTCTCTCCATCGTTAAGTCAGTATTCACTGAAGTTCCACTGAAATTTAAGCAGACTCCGTTCCTTTCATTTCCATTCCAATGAAATTCATCTAACTGAATGAACTTCGTCCAAAGCCCGTGTATTCATATCATCTCTCTAGTTGTCACGGAAATTAACAACTGGACCTAGCATTAAGTAAGAAGTTGAATTTATGCTGTCACAATGACTTTAATTATTAAATTATAACTATGTCATTGCACCATGAGTTTAAATTATCAAATTAATCTATTAATTTGTAGAGTTCACATGCCAATATTTCAATTATCCTTGTTCCATAATTTCATTGAAGTTTCACTTTCAGAAATTCAAATTGAATATTTTATGCTGACCTTTCGGCGATGTTGTTATGATGCAATGATGTTTCAATTATTCTCTACTTTCACCTAAATTAATTTTAATCCATAACCCTGCCGGATCAGTTGGATATTATCTACATTATATGTACCACTTTGTTCATGTAATCTCATGAACATTGTGCCTTGGCACCCAAATCATACCTGACCATTGATTGTGCTAAGAGTTTGAGACTATGGCTCCATCACTGGCTGATGGTGATAGCAATTCTAAACTTCAGGGCCTTGTGAGAATAAAAATAAAAATGGGTTCAGTATGGTATGAACTTTGCTTATTGCTAGAGGAGCCATCAATTGTACACAAGTGTATTGGGGTAGTTTGTGATAGTTCTGGCACATGTTCAAAGCAGGGAGGTAATAGCAGTGGGGTAAACTTGGGTGGTGTTTGGAAATCTGTGCAAAGAGGAAAGCTCAAACTGTGTAGTATTTTTGGGTTACAGCCATCCAGTAAGTACACCTCTATTATAGAGTTGTTAAGCTAGTGTCTTTGTGCTAAATTGGTATCCAAACTTCAAGGTAGTCTTGAAAAAATGTCATATTTTTGTATGCAGGTCTTTGTATACATGGACATATGGTATCAGCTACGAAGTACTTACTGACTCAACTACTTAATTGTTCAACTATAATCTTAATTGCTGTCTTAAGTTTGGTTGTTAGTTTGCTTTTTGGGAAATCCAAACAAACTTTTAATTAGTTTCTGAGGAAAACTTTTTTTAGGCCAGTGAAACCAAAAATAGTCCCATCATCTATTTTGTTTTCTATGGCGTTTGTGCAGAAGTGAGACATGAAGGACGAAGAAAATGTTGAGGAGGAACTGTTGCTTGTGGAGTCAGAACTTGATGACATTCAAGGTATGATCACAATAATAATACTAATGAATCATTCACTACATTATCGTTTCTTGATCCATAAACACTTAACAGTTGATAGCTAGTAATTATTGATACATTCATATTTTTCTGTGACTATTCATCTGCATCAGCTACTTACTGAATTATTGTTTATATAGATGAATAGATGTTAATGGACATGACAGTTCCTTTGTTTTTTTTACTTCCCTTTTCTTTGGTCATGGATTAAATTAATGACCACTGTGCCCTCCTTACAGAAGGTTTTATTTAACATCAAATGAACAGCAGCCAGGTTTTCTGGTCGTACTTTCTTAATTACACTTTTTGAATGCTACTGATATTTTTGTGGACAAGGAGTGCTACTGTGTTAATTTGCAGAGTTGAAATGCATGCTTTCCAGGACAAACTAAAAGATTACTCGATCGCCAAGAGGAGTTGTATGAGCGCCAGTCACAGTTAAAGGCTTTGCTGGAAGTATCAAAAGTGTCCAGAAATAAATCAAATAACAAATCTTCAGTTACTTTGGAGGACTGGTCTGGGAGCTTCCCATGGGATTCTCAGGCTGATGATACCTGATTCAATATATTTGGCATCACATCATACCGGTCAAATCAACGAGAAGTAAGTTTATCGGAGAAATGGTCTGTTTTATAAATCGTTCCTTTTGGGCAGTCCTAGGTATATAAAAGAAATATGCAAGTTTCTGTTTTATTTTTGAACCAAGTGTAATTCTAAAATTGGTCCATTACTGAAGAACAGATGCCTGAGGTGTTTGGGTTATCTATGATTTTTACCCTCTGGTTCCTCCAATATACCTATCGTTTTGGTTCTTTATAATGGCCTTTTGATTTCCATTTCTCCAACATCCCTGTTTTCTTATATTGTTTCTATTTAGTGTTGATCCTACTTTACATCCATATGCTATATAACATTGGATAGTTTCCTTTTATTTGCATTCTTTTAAATCATATTGTGCTTACAGATAATTAATGCAGTCATGAGTGCAAGAGATGTTCTAGTAATAATGGCTGCTGGTGGAGGGAAGAGCCTGTGTTACCAACTCCCAGCTGTACTTCGTGATGGAATTGCATTGGTTGTCAGCCCTCTACTTTCTCTTATCCAGGACCAGGTTGTTAAGCTGTAAGCATCTTTTTTTTTTCCTTTCCCTAACATGCTCGTGCTCATTCTCGGAAAGTTATGCCATTCTAGGTCATGGGACTGGCAGCTTTAGGTATACCGGCATACATGCTGACTTCAACTACCAACAAGGAAGTTGAAAAGTTCATCTATAGGGCACTTGATACAGGTGAAGGAGAGCTGAAGATATTATATGTGACACCAGAAAATATATATAAAAAAGTAAAAGGTTCATGTCCAAGGTTGAGAAATGCCATCATGCGGGACGTCTTTCTCTTGTTGCAATAGATGTGAGTGATGATGAAACTTGTCTCTATTAGTCCATATTGCCTGAAATTGTTTGACTCTTAAAAATCCTTTTTTCTGTTTCTTACGTAAGTTACAAAATTCTTAATGTCTTCGAGCTACTCGTATGCAAGATCATGTGATTCCTTGCAGTTAATTTTTTAGAAACATTAATTTGAAATTATATCAGAATAATAAATTGTTTGCCTTATGACAAAGTATCTTTATGCTGTTTTAGTTTGGACTACGTGTTTGTAGCTGTAGTTGCTTACTCTTGGTATCTTTAAGAATTTCCATTGAAACACTAAGTTTCCTACTGATACTAGAACCGATGGTAGCTAAAAAGCAGCAAGCTTGCTATCACAAATTCCGAATCTGATCGCAGCTTGATCAACCCACGTAAAAGGAATAATCATCGACAACTATTCTTTTCACTGTCAACATTTTCAAGCTGTTTGTATTCTTTATTATACAGTATGTTTCCCATTGCGAGAATATGCAAAGAACCTGTCAATGCATGAGCATATCTTATGTCCTTTCCATGTGCTATTTAATCTATCTGTATTCTGGTATCATCATTGTCATTTGCATGTGACAGTTATCATTCAGGAAGCACATTGCTGTAGTCAATGGGGCCACGATTTCCGTCCAGACTACAAGAATCTTAGTATTTTAAAGATCCAATTTCCCAGTGTTCCCATGATAGCTCTAACTGTGAGTAACAAAGAAATCCTAATAATATTCAAGTTTAGAAAAAATAAAGTTGTGTGAACTAGCCTGCAATACATTGTAGGCAACTGCAACAAGTAAAGTCCAAACAGATTTGATAGAGATGCTTCATATACCCAGATGCGTCAAATTTGTCAGCACAGTAAACAGGCCCAACCTCTTTTATAAGGTAGTATATGTCTTCCAAATCTGCAAGTTTTGATATTTTATTTTTTATTCTTTATTTATAATTATGAGAAATAATGCAATGGGGATAAAGAGGGATTAATTATCTTCCTTATATTTATATGATTTCTTTACCCTGTAGGTGTATCAAAAATCACCAGTTGGAAAGGTTGTCATTGATGAGATTGCAAATTTTATAATTGAATCGTACCCAAATAATGAATCTGGAATTGTGTATTGCTTTTCAAGGAAGGAATGTGAACAGGTTGGCACAACGAACCATGAATCACTCTGTTTCTGTTATTTGCTAAAATAATCTTAAAAGTTTTGATATCTATAACTGCTGCCTCCACAGTGTGGTCAAACTGAGAATAGATAAATCATTGCTTCAAGGATATATATTTTGGAAATTTGATTCATGAGCAAAAACAAATGTTCATAAATTTCGATACTGTATTGTTTTGAAATTTTCTGATTAAATAGTTAAAGCAAAAATAGCTGGTACAAACTATTCTTCCATTATGTCAATGAGTTTCTGAAAAGTATGTTACATCTCTTTTTGTTTTCGAACGATGTTCCATCTCTTTTATGGATAGAGTAATATTGTTTTTTATATTTTAATATTGTAATAATGTTTTTGCAGTATGCAATAGCACGTGGTTGTCATATCCCATGTTTTCAGGACGGCTGGTCGAGTCTGGACGCCTGGGGACCGTCCAGAACGTCCAGGACGATTAGTCGTCGTCCAAGACAATTAATCGACCCTAGATGAGTCCCCTGGTCGTCCTGGTCGACCCCTATATATGGGGAACTGATATACCATATATATTATATAGTTACTCAAACTAATATACACACACTAATATACTACATGTTCTGGGCTCTAGATAGGTCAGTTGGCCACTTACCTGGCTGCTGCAGAGCCCTTTCTTGTCTTGCTGGCTGCTGCTGACAAACTGAAATTATAGAAAAATAAAGCACATTAGCAAGGAAATATGGTGAAAGGCAATCAGGTGAAAGGCAATCAAGTGATCAATATCTGGCCACCATCCAAACTTCCATCCAGGGTCTCGAGACTTAGCCTTCCTCTTGGGATCTTTAGCTTCAGCAGCCATTTCTGGAGGCAGTTTTGCTAGGGCCTTTTCCACAAGAGATGCAACATCGGGAGCAGTTGATGCTGCTGAACCAGCAGCAGCAGTAGAGCCTGATGCAACTGAGGAGGCTGGAGCAGAACCAACTTCTCCTTGAACTTCAGCATCAGGGATGTTCATGTACACTTCCACTGCACGTTGCCTCTGTCGATCTAGATCTACACAGAGAAACAGAGCTTCAAGCTTCAAAGCACCAAGATTGAACGAGGAGGTGATGACTGACCTGAGGAGGAGGAGCTCATATTCTTCGTGCAGTCTTCCTCCCTTGCACAGTTGGATCTGCAGTTCTGCACCCGCTGGATCTACAGGCCTGCGTGCCTGTAGCACTGCAGCAACCACAAGGAAGAGAGGGAGGGCAGCTGGAAGGGGGAGGAGCAGCTGGAAGGGAGAGAGAGGGCTGCTGCTGGACTGGGACAGGTGAGAGACTAGAAGACTGAAGAGTGAGTGTGTGTGCCGTGTGAGTGAGAGGCTGAGGGAGTGAGGGGGTAGGAAATGGGAACCCTAATGGGCTTGGGCCAAAATATAAAATAGGCCCAGCTCTCAGATACAGCCCACTCTCAGGCTGGACGGGTTGGACGACTAGCACAGCCTGGACGGGCGATTAATCGCGGCTGGACGACGATTAATCGGACGACTAGTTTCCTGGACGGTCTGGCCTATTCGGAGGCCCTGGTCGAGTTGCTAAAACCGTCTAGGACGATTAGTCGCGATTAATCGCGATTAATCGGACGTCCTGAAAACATGGGTCATATCAATGTATAATTTAAAAAAATGATGTTGAGTTTATGACTTTATGTGCTATACTCTTTCTGATTACTTTCCCCCCTCTCGAACCACTATTCACCTACCCTTCGTAAATTATGTTCTTTTTGAGAAATAGGTTGCAAAAGAATTGCGCGATAGGGGTGTTTCGGCAGAGCATTATCATGCTGATATGGATATTGTTGCTCGTGAGAAAATTCACATGCGGTATGTACAGAATTCCCCTTGTATGCTTTTGTTGATTTCTCCAATACAGCAATTGTCCTGTTGCTATGGTGAATGCCCTCAGTGCAACACTGTTTAAAAAACATGGTGACAGCGATTGCTGTACTATGGCTGTATTCTGGCATAGATGGTCTAGCTGCCCAGGCAGTGCTGGGTGGTTTTCGATGCTGCTGTTCTATCCTTGGTGGGTGGCAGGGGTGTCAGCTCCGCAGCTGGAGCTGGAGAGGTGCAGCTGCTGGGTAAAGGAAGCAATGAAGCAGTGGTATAAAGGAGGGGGTGGCAGTAGTAAAATGGAGGAGCCTATTGTCACCTTTTAAGTGGTGTATACTTGGGCTGGGTGAGCCAAAAGGTTAGGCCCTACTTAGTGAAGGAAACATAAGCCTTTTTTTTGGTAAACCTTCCACTTCAAGTCTTCATCCTTCGTCCACTAGTTTATTTATTCAGACACTGCCACATGCTTGTATTTCAGTGCTAGCATGCCTTTTTCTAGTCTCTTCCCCTCCTTCCTCTCTCTTGCCTTAATATGACTGGCATCGTTAATATGGAAAGGATTGAGCGCTTGCTTGTGGTCATTATCTCATACCAGTTAATCTCCATAGAAGACATGGATTCGAACAGGAACTCCAAGTGACGAATCCGACAAGATACTCTTTGTGACAGTCGGCTGGGATGCATGGGACTCGATCAAAGGACGTAGCTCCAGTTATTTCCAATATCTCCAAGAAGAAAAACAAAATGCTTAGAGAAGTGCTAGAAGGCCTAATTTACGTACTAGTGTCACGGTAGTCACCTCCTGTAGCCAACCACCTTCATTGCAACCCCCAAACTGCTGGATTGCCTTTTTAGCATCCCTGTTACTTGAAACTCCTTTTAGATTTTATGTCTTCCATAGTACGATCTACATAACAAGCATTTTTTTTATTGTAAATAGTATATACAACACATCAGATTCCAATCTAACTAAAAGAAAGATTGCATGATGATATGGCTGTTCTCATGTATTTACACAGATTAATAGTATAGTATTGTGAAGATTTTCTGCCAATTGCTCTTTGGCTTAGGCCTTTAGAATTTAGAATATATTCATGGTCAAATATTAGAAAGTATGATTGCATGGAATCTAACATGTCGTAGAAGCACTTCAGGGAGTCTTTAAAAAATGTCAACGTCATATAAAAAAGAATAATTTAGGGAGTATTTCTATAAGAGCTGCTTTATTGCACAAGTTTTTTTTTGTAATTCAATGCCATGATTTGGTACTGAGGTAATCCACATTATCTTTTAAACAGTTGGAGCAAAGGACAACCACAGGTCATCGGTGGAACAGTATGTGCTTATATCTCTCTGGGTGGGTGGGTGGTGTGGTTCTGTGCTACTCTGTCTCTAATAAGATTTTTGTTTGTGTATGGTGGACTATTTAGGTGGCGTTTGGAATGGGAATCAACAAACCAGATGGTGTGTTCAATCTCAGAGTTCGATCATTATGATTGCTTGTTGTCAGAATTCACTTGAATATGTGTATAATTAAGTTATACAGTAGGATTCTTAAACGAGATTAAGGGCCTGTTTGGATACACATAGCTAGTTACTAGTTGGGGCTAAAAATTAGCCCAAATTAGCTATGGTTGGCTAGCTAGTTGGCTAACAACTAGTTGGAGACTTGGCTAAAAAATTAGCTCACCTATTAGCTCTCTTGTTTGGATGTTCTAGAGCTATTTTTTAGGTAGCTAGTAATTAGCTCATGTATCCAAATAGGCCCTAATTTGGCATTTTATTGGTCACACTACTTGTGTGCATGACTCCCAAAGAAATTACAAAACAGAAATGGGAGTGAGGACAAAAATGAATTGCCCTGTTTTTGCCAGAAATCACCTTGTTTCTGGTCAGCAAACTGAAGGGCGCTGGTCTTCTAGTTTCCATACATGGGAAATGCTATGCCAATAATTTACCACTGTATCCATGTGTACTTGTTATTCCTGCCCTTACTCGCGGAGTCGCGGTAATACTGTTTCATAGTCTCTGTTATAGTTTAGTTGAGAATGTTTAGCCATTCCATGTAAAATGTGCTCGTTCTAGGGTATTAGAATGTCAGCTCATCATGTGAAAATATGGATTTTTATGTCAATAAGCATTTCCCTTGAACTGGTAGAGACCAATGAGGCAGTAACATCTAATTTCTGCTATCACATGAGTAATGGTTTCAGTATTTGTCATTGCTTTGCTCTCAATAAAGTGTCTAAGAAATGTTTTTTTCCTTGTAGTTAGATTTGTGATTCATCATAGCCTTAGCAAGTCTATGGAGACATACTACCAGGTTGGTTAATATCACACCTTGCTAGTTACACAGCCAAATATCCCTTCTGATAAACCTATCTGTCTTCAGGAAAGTGGTCGGGCAGGGCAGGATGGATTACCTTCAGAGTGTGTTTTGTATTATCGACCTGGTGATGTTCCACGGCAGGCAAGATTAAATTTTCTGCTTTTCTCTCAGTGTAAGTCTAATTTTCATCACTATATGTGCTATGTTTTCGATGAACAGAGTTCAATGGTCTTCTATGAAAACTGTGGCCTTCAAAATCTATATGACATTGTGCGATACTGTCAGGTAAGCTCCCATTTTCCTCAGAAATACTATGGCAAATCTTTAGAGTGGCTACTGAATTAGTATAAGGTCATCTTCTATTTGATTTCTTTTTTCAAGTCCTTTGAACATAAAAATTTATTTATGTCAGTCTCTTTGCTACAAACAACTGTATATGCTACAAACAACTGTATAATCAAGCCTTTCTTTCAATCACATACCACAATAATAACAGTGGGTCTACCTATCTGGATAGTGATTGTAGAACACTACTACAGGTTGCTATTACTGAAGTGGCACAAACATGTAGTGGATCAACCTACCTTTCAGAAACCGTGCTAGGTTGAACAGCATGAAGTGTTGACGTAACCATTTCAAATTCTGTGAGTTTGCTAGGTAGCATAGAAACCATGGTAAACCACAGAAGGCTCAATGGTTCTCAGGAATACATTCTCTCAACATAAAATAGGACAATAGTTGGTCATGTAGTAGAAAACAAAATTGTGAAGTTCTACAGTATACTTTCTCTTGATGATGTAGGATTTTGATAACAGAAATTACCTATCCCATATCCATACTCTTTGTACAGATAAAAAGCATCAAGTAAAAGTAATGGATGGAGTAACCGTTGTCACAGGCCTTCAGTAGCATAGACATACTGTAAATCTTGTCGGAGGCGAGGAGCCTGTAGCCTAGTGGTTGCAGTGACCTTAGTAGCACCCCAGGTCCTGGTTCGAATCCTCGTGGGAGCAAATTTTAGGCTGGGTAAAAGAAAGGTCACTCTCTGGTTCCCCTAGTCAGCATGTGTGAACCGACCTGTGGTGGCCCTCGTAAGGGTCTGGTAGTGGCCTCAAAGCACAGGTTAAGGCCCAAACCATAGGAGGCAGCATCCCCATGTATGAGGGGCCCAGCTTTCATGTGACCTTTCTCAGCTAGGCTTCGGTTGAGCTCTTAGTAAAATACTGCGGTGGCAGTCTTTCCCCACCGGCCAAGTATTTTTTAGAGCTTCTTGGAGGTGGGATTCTACTAATTTGATGTGTTTCTCAGAAAATGTCCTAAATAATGCCAAATAGCGGAAGTGCATCTAGCACACTTTGTATTTAAGAAACAATGGATTAAGTTGTTTCTGTAGTGTTGTTTTCTGTATAATGTGATGGCAAGGTTTTTGTTTTCCCAGTCTAAGAGCTGCCGACGTGGTGCTTTCTTTCGGCATTTTGGAGAGGCTCTGCAGGACTGCAATGGTATTTTCATGATACTTTATATTTCTCAGGAGCTAAACATTTAGCTATCAATATTTACAGAATTTCTTTTTGCAGGAATGTGTGACAATTGTGCTTCTAGTATCGAGCTCAAGGATATAGATGCCACGTGTATGATAATTTTGCCTTAAGTCAGAAATTACATTTAATGGACTATAATTTTAATTTTTCATCTATTCTTTTTGTTCATATTCCCACATTAATTTATGTGACTGTTGTTCAGGCCATACCAAAATTCTAGTTTCACTTCTACACGACTTGCAACTTAATGACCAAAGAGCTACACTGTTGCAGCTGGTGGATAAGTTCAAGGTGAAGTGAAAAGGTTTAGGTATAACTCTAGAAAATCTTTCAGGAGTATGTTGTGCTTATTAGGTGTTATGTCATCAGTCATCATCCAGAAGTTTGTTCAGTGTCGTATTGTAAACTGCATATGTTGAAGCAGGTCGCTCGAATCAACCTGTTGATCTTAAAAGAGAAGAAATTGAGCAGTTGATAGTACAGCTTATAGTTGACCGCGTTTTGGTATGTGCGTGCTACAAGTAGTACCAAGTGAATATTTTTTAGTGTATCTTGTTGTTTGATCACCTTATACATTATTGCTAAGGTAAGATTGTTTCTTGCACTTTCAGAAAGAAGAATTTCAACATACAGCATATTCGACCAATGCGTATGTTACATTGGGACCATTGTGGAAGCCAGCACTGGAAGGTAAAATACTGGATCATACTTGTAATAAAATATTACTGCCAACTGCTGATGGACTCCTTGGTCTTTGCAACGCAGGGAACAGACCAGTGAAGCTTGAGATTGCTGTTTTGGGTTCTCAAGCTAGAGCCGGAGGTGGTGATACGACCAAAGGCGCAAAACGTAGCCGAATGAGCGATCTGGAAGCTAAACTTGATGAACTGCGCAGGGAGTTGTCGTCCTCTAGTACCGGGGGCATAAGCATATTTCCCCATGCAGTTCTCTCCACTCAGCAGATTTAGCTCCTGAGCTGCCAGAAGCCAACCACTGAGGCCGAGGTGAGGTGTTTGACATCTTGCATTGCAAGCGAGCAATTTGGACCTAACATAACATGATGTGCGTTCCATCTATCCTAACCAGCTGGAGAAGGGCATTGGGAAGGTGAAGACCGAGAAGCATGGCGGCAGGATCATTGAGCTGATGCGGTCCCATATTGCCGATCCAGGAGCTGGCAATGGATCTGATGCTAAGCGGAAGCCCAAGAAAGATAAGGACGTTGTCTGTGTCTCGACTAGCGACGAGGAATAGCATTAGTATCCTTCTACAGCCATTAGGATCCATAGTTGTTTTTATGTTTCACATCTATTGGGCAGTTTTTGTTTTTCTGTTTCCTGCCGTTGCATAACAATACATACAGTGGGATAATCAAATAGCTTGCCAGTAACAAGTGCGTGCAAATGGGCATATCAGTGAATTGCTAGGACATGAGCAAAGTAAATGCTGTGATTGAGCATTCGGTTTTTCCTAGCGGTTGCTTGTGCAGCGTGAAACACCCGCTTGTACACCTTGCGGTCTACTGCCTTTTTCTGCATTATTAGGCCATGTACTTTTTTATGACTGGTGGTCTGGTGCGCCTTGGCGAGCAGTGTGGTTGCAGTGTAAACTTTGCTTCCTTCTCTTATCCTAATTGATTATTACTAGGTATAGAGCTCATGCCTCGTTCAGAAAAAGCCAAAAAAAAAAAAAGAAAAGGGTAGAAAAATAAACTGTAAATAGTCTTCTGCTGAAATGAAAAGCAACCTTGCCAAAGGCAAGCGAAGTGTTTGACGGGCACGGCTGGGCTGACGAAGTAGTTTAGCGGAAGCAAGGGCCTGTTTGTTTAAGTTTTGGCTTTTTTGAAAGGGCTTTGGCTTTCTGTAAGCTGGCTTTTCGAAAGCCGGTCTCTGGCAAAAGGCTGAGGCTGTTTGGTTTGGCAACCCAGCTTTTCGGATAACATATGTGTTGGACGAGCTGTATAATGTCTAAACTACCTCTGTCGTCTCATCATCCATTCATTTAAAAGCAATATAAAGTCATTATCTATTTATCTGAAAAAATCAAAAGTGTCATCTACTTTGGGACGGAGGGAGTAGTTAGCAGGATTCATATGGAGCCCACTCGTATAAAAAGTAAAAACACCGCATGCAACATACTCCTTACATATTGGTAATTCATGTCATTTTAGGGGATGGGAGTGTTTTCACATATTGAAGTCGGTTTAGTTGTTTGGTTTCTCGCTTGGAGAGAATGCGCCAGGTCTCTTTGGTTCCTGTGGTACTTATTCACGAGGAGCATGAAAACCATGTCCCTTGGGCTGTCGCTGCCTCTGCTCCTGTGTCTCTTCGGTTGCCTATGCCTCCACTACCCCATCTCAAACCAAGCGTTGGACCAAATGAGCGCCAAGGGTAAAAAATCGAGTGCCTCTAGAGGAATTAAAAACACGCCAAGCAAAAGGAAAAAAAAACGCGCCATGCAAAAGGAAAAGAATGGAGCGCCAGAAGGAAAAAAAATTAAAATCACGCCACCAGAGATCCTAGAATCACGATATGCAAAAGGAAAAGAATCGGCGCGAGGGATCTAACCTTGCTCTTCTTACCTCAGGCTCCATCGCGCTAACTAGCGCAACACTGAATGTTTGTACAATGGAAGAAACTCGCAATCCTCTTTAATAAAGGCAAATAGGGAAAAATACGCCCTAATTAATCACTCTATGAGACCTGAATTACCAGTATGGAGGGAGCACTTAAAAAAATTCATGAGGACCCAATGATCCGTCGTCTCTCCTAAAAAAATACTGCCACACCCTTAAAAAAAGGGTATTTTTCCTCAGCCAGATACTAGTGGTTTATCTAGTTGGTTCAGTTGTGCTTAATTTGTATATTTGCATAAACCGAAGATGGCTACTGAGTCTATGTATGCTTTGTGACTTGTTTAAAAGTGTCTTTATCATTTGTCTCATGTAACATTTCCGTTCTTTTTCATCATGCTGCTTTCTGGTTTACTGAAACAAGTGGCGCTTGTTTATTAGGGCACCGCCGGTGACATTTCCTCGCCCAGAGGGGAAGATCGAGTTTCCTGAGGATGTGTATGTTAGGAAGTTCAACAAAAAAACATCCGGATTCGCTCTACCATGATGCAATCAAGTAAAATCCTTCTCTTTTCTTATGTTATTTCCTTATAGAAACGTGATCCCGCAACGCTGTATAGTTAAAATAGTATTCAAGGTTTTAATTTTCATGTTTTAATTCTGCTTTTCTGTTTGGAAATTTGCACGGGTCCCATTTGTATTGTACATCCTTATATGGGACATGCTTGGCCTTCTCATTGAAGCCTGATAGTATCACGCAATTTATGAATGCTGTTATATAATTGTTGGATTAGTAAAAACAGTTGATTATTACGAAGGATGCACAGTTGCAAATAGATTAATGAGGTTCTTGAATTTGTTGAGTAGCGTTGTTCTTTTGAACATTCTAGTATTAGTTTGGTACCTTGGCGACTATCTTCAGCTTCCATCTGTAGGCTACTGCTTGATAAATGACTCTTTTTTGGTCGGACTACTGATGGCATTACTGTTTTGATCCTATTCTCTGGAATATTTCGTCTCTATTTCTTGGACTTTATTTATTTGTGTTTCTCGCTTTGAACACAAGATGTATTGTTTATCCATCCTTTTCAGGATAAGTGGATTTGATCCACCACCGGCTCGAGTTTTTGCTTGGCGTGTCCTGGAGCTGAAAGAGCAAGGAGTCCGTGAAGATGATGCGATGGTTGTAGCAGATGTAATTTTTCTCCTATATAATCCTTTTGTTTATTTTTATCAAACACCATTAAACAGAAAATTCAATTCTGGGCCTCACTGTACTTAAATTTGAAGTTATGCTACCAGTTTTATTACATATATCTATTGTACAACCACCATCCTTTTTCTAGATGTAGTATCGGACACAGAAGAAAGCATACAAGGAACTGAAAGAAATTGCCCGAAGTGAAGGAAAGAAGCCACCTCCAAATCCATACCCAAGTGCCATAAAAGAAATACAAGCAGAGGAAAAGAAATATGTTATGGAACGTTTATTTAACCCGAAGGTAATTGAGATTGTGAACAAGATGAAAGAGGAGAGAGACAAGTTGCGTCAAGATAGAGCAGCAGGTCAATGGTAGTAGCAGGTATTATTTGGACTGGTCGACTAGGTATGTTTATGACATACGGTCAACTGTCATCATACATAATAATTGTTGCTTATTTGAAATTGATATGGCAAACATGAAACTCATGTGTTTTTATTCTTATTTTTGTGATTGTAGATGGCCTCTGAAATGCAGTATTTGTCCATACTAGCTCATTCCTCTTGGCTCTATTTCCTTGTATCTTGTTTTCAAACATCATTTTTCAGTATTTTCTTAGAAGTTTGTGAGTTTTTCCCTCCATTTTGCTACAATGTAATGGTCTGATGCTATTTGGATGGTTCTTGTGCACTTAGCATGACTGCTTGAGAAATACTTTGATGTTGTGTAAGCTTAATCTGATCATAGTCCAATTGGGTCAAGATTAAATGACATCTTTTTTCTACAGTAGCATTAGCCATGATATGATAGAGCATATACTCCTGGCCTATCATTTGGAAGTTCTCTATGTACAGATGGGGAAAAGGTTTCTCATCAAGCTGATAAATTGAGATGTATTTTGCTTGCTTCGGAAAGTTTTGCTTATAGCTGATATAAGTAAGACTAGATCAAATCAGCAGTTGCATTGTGACATGTTCGCAGAATGTCAATTTCCCTTTTTCTTGGCTCTTGTATGTTGTGCATGTAATTTCTGCATATCCCTGTGATGAACATTTTAGTAATCTGAGTGCTCATTCAGTTTGTGCTCCCTCCTCATCACTCTGATGGGAGGTTGAAGGAACCATATCTCTGTATACACTGTTGAGATGTGGCATTCTAAGGGATCTATGACCATATTTAGTGTATTTTGTCTGAAAGGATTGTCAAAGCATAGTAACTTTATCTGATCATGATCTATGTTTTAGGTTCATGAATGAATCTATTTGTATGAGAAATGTGCACAATGATGTTACTTTTGTATTAATTTGCAACCAAATGGCCTTTTATTTTTTTAAAATGTATTTAAATGATCTCGTCAAACCATCTGTCGCTAAAAACATTTCTAACTTCAGATTGTCTGTCGCTTTAGAGTACTGACAGGCTATCTGTCGCTAAAGAGCAATAGCAGACTATCTGTCGCTAAAAAAATTTAGGGCAACGGACTGTCTGACGCTAAAAGTACTGTCTGACGCTAAAGATTTTTAGCGTCAGGACTTACAGCGTCTACAGAAGTCTGTCGCTATAACTTTTTAGCGTCAGACTGTCTATCACTATAGCCGCTTTAGCGTCAGGCCGTCCATCGCTAATCTTGGTGTTGTGGTGTAGTGTGATTCCAAGTGCATTTGCTTGAGTGATTGCATCTAGTGGCACTTGGGGATTGTTGTCATGTTACTCTTGGTGGTTGCCGCCACCTAGACGGTTTGGAGCAGCGGAGGAGCTTCGGCACGTGTTGGTGATTGTTCGTGGTCGGCTCTGGTGATTGTGAGGGGTCTTGTACCTTCCCCGGCGGAGAGCCAAAAGGCAACTCTAGTGGATTGATCGTGTCATTGAGTTACCTCACTTGTGGGTAGGTTCTTATAGCGCCATTTGTTGTCTAGGTATGTGATACCTATTAGCCGCCGAATCACCAAGTGTTGGTCGACACAACGGGGACTAGCGTGCCGACAAGCACGTGAACATCGGGAGAAAAAATCTTGTGTCTCTTGTGTGATTGGATTTCTCCCGGTGATTGATTGGCTTCATCTTGTGATTCGGTCATTCCTCTTCTTAGCGGTATATCATCCTACTCACTCCTTTACATTCCTTGCAAACTAGTTGTCAAACTCTTTAGTGTAGTTAGTCTTTGAGAGCTTGTTAGTTTGGTTAGTGTGGCTTTTTAATTAGTCTTTGAGAGCACACTAGCTTAGTGAGTAGTGACCTAGCTTGTTGAGTGCCTAGTGATCATAGAAACTAGAATTATTGGATAGGTGGCTTGCAACCCTTGTAGAGCTAGAGCAAAATTGCATTATGCCATTTGTTGTACTAATCAATTGCTCTTGTGCTTTGTAGAGTTTTTAAATAGGCTATTCATCTCCTGTAGCCATATTAGGACCTTTCAAGTGGCATCGGAGCCATGGTCACCATTTGAATTGAAGGCTTAACAACCTCGATGTCAAAAGATGGCTCAAGTTTTGTTCAACCATGTGGGGGACAAACCACCTTCTTTGATGGCACATGCTATGAATATTGGAAGAGAAAGATGAAGATGTATCTTGGTTCAATCAATGATCAAGTGTGGGATGTGACCGAGAATGTTTGTGCAATTATTGATCCCACAAATCACCAACCAAGACAAGGCAAACAAGCAATGCAATATAATGACTCTCAACACCATTTACAATGCCATTGATTCCAAGGTGTTTGAGCAAATCAAGGATTGTGAAAGAGCTAGTGACGTGTGAAAGAGATTGGAGGAACATATGAGGGCACACGGCAGTCAAGAGTGCCAAGTTGTATATCCTCAAGGACAAGTTGACAAGCTTCAAGATGAAGGATGATGAGAGTATTCCAGAGATGTTTCATCGTTTGCAAGTGATTGTCAATGACTTGAAGGCTTTAGGTGAGAAGATCAATGATGATGATGTCTCTTATCGGTTCTTGATGTACTTACCTCCAAGATTTGAGATATTGAGATTGATCATCATTAGAGGAGGATTGAAGCAACTAACCCCCAACCAAGTACTAGGTGATGTTCATGACACAAGAGACATACCATGTAGAAAGGGAAGGGGTTGATCAAGATGAGAAGAAGGATGAAGACAAGAAGAAGAAGAGTGTAGCATTCAAGGCTAGCTCATCATCCAAGAACAAGGGCAAGTCCAAAAAAGAAATCAAGTAAGAATGAAGATGCTAGTGATATTGATGATGAGGCCATGGTTCTCTTTGTGCGCAAGATGGGTAAATTCATAAAGAAGAAGGGCTATGAGTACAAGAAAGAGAAGAGATCACAACAAGAGTATGTAAGAAGATGCTATAAAGTGCAAGAGCAAGGATCACATTGTAGCGGATTGTCCCTACAATAGTGACAATGATGAGGATGAGAAGAAGAAAGAAAAGAAGGAGAAGAAGGAGAAGAAGAAAGGAGAAGAAGATGATCATTCCAAAAGAAGAAGAATGGTGGAGGCTATGTGGTCACTTGGGATAGTGATGGCTCATCGAATGATGATGATTCTAGTGATGGTGACAAGAAGTCTCTCAAGAAGGCACTAGCAAGCATCAGCCATCAACAACAAGCCATCCATCTTCGACACTCCATCGACTTGCCTCATGGCAAAGCCTACCAAGGTAAAATATGATGTGAGTGATAATGATGCTTGTGAAAGTGATGATTGTAGGAGTGATGATGATGAGGAGGAGTACACAAGGAGGAGCTCATGGACATGTTGGAGCAAGTCCACACTTGCTTTGAGATGAAGAGAAAGGAGTGCAAAGAATTACGTAAAAGGTCAAATCTCTTGAGCAATCCTTTGATGAGCGCAATGCTTCTCATGAGAGTCTAATGGAAGACCATGAGGAGCTTGGTAAAGGCTCACACTAAGCTTGAAAAAGCTCACTCCTCTCTCCTCGAGCAAGTCAAGAAGGAGGAAGCAAGAAGGAGCAAGTGATTGTGTCATGTGATGTGGGACTAAGATATGGTATTCTTATGAATCTTTTTATAAGCCCATTGTTGTTGCTCTCACTAACCCTTCTTGTAGTGCTACCACTTCTACTTCACCTTTAAGTGATGGTTTCACTTGTGATGCCTCATTAATGGTGGAAAATGAGACCCTCAAGAAGAAGGTGAATGAGCTCACTCATGCCCTAGGCAATGCCTATGGTAGAGATGCCCGCTTGCTAAAGTGCTTGGGTAGCCAAAGGTTTTCTCTCAACAAAGAGGGATTAGGCTATACCCCCAAGAAAGGTAAGGCACCTTTGTGACTCATAAGACTAGTTTTGTGAAGGGCAATGGCCAGTTTTGCAATAGATGCAAGCAAGTTGGGCATATAGAGCAAGATTGCAAGAACAAGAATAAGCATGCTAATGTATCCTCAATTAAGTTTGATTCTTGTTATTTGCTTACCAAGGGTGCCAATGGTGTGCATGCTAAGTTCATTGGTGCATCCAATTGTGGGCTCAAAGAAGAAAGCCATTTGGGTGCCAAAGAGCTTAGTAACTAACCTTCAAGGACCCAAGCAAGTTTGGGTACCTAAAATGAATTGATCTTCTTTTGTAGGTCAATTATAAAGCTAGAGGAAGGCATTGGGTGCTTGATAGTGGGTGCACACAACACATGACCGGTGATTCAAGAATGTTCAATTCAATCAACACAAATGATAGCAATGGGGTTGATAGTATAACATTTGGTGATAATGGCAAAGGCAAGGTTCAAAGGGCTTGGTAAGATTGCAATATCAATGACTTGAGCATTTCCAATGTGCTACTAGTAGAGAGCTTGAACTTCAACCTATTGTTGGTAGCTCAATTGTGTGATCTTGGTTTCAAGTGCATATTTGGTGTGGATGATGTAGAGATCATAAGTGTAGATGGCTCTAACTTGATATTCAAAGGATTTAGATATGAGAATCTATACTTGGTTGATTTCAATGCTAGAGAAGCTCAATTGTCAACATGTTTGCTCACTAAGTCTAGCATGGGTTGGTTATGGCATAGAAGGCTTGGTCATGTTGGAATGAAACAATTGAACAAATTGATTAAGCATGATCTAGTTAGAGGCTTGAAAGATGTCACATTTGAGAAGGATAAGCTATGTAGTGCATGTCAAGCCTAGAAAGCAAGTTGGTAACACACATCCTAAGAAGAGCATGATGAGCACATCTAAGGCATTTGAGTTGTTGCACATGGACTTGTTTGGACCAACCACATACACTAGCATTGGTGGAAACAAATATGGATTTGTGATAGTGGATGATCTTACTAGATATACATGGGTGTTCTTTCTTGTTGATAAGAGTGATGTGTTTGCAACCTTCAAGACATTCATCAAGAGAATTCACAATGAGTTTGAAACAACCATCAAGAAAGTGAGAAGTGACAATGGTAGTGAGTTCAAGAACACTAGAATTGATGAGTTATGTGATGAGTTTGGAATTAAACATCAATTCTCGGCCAAGTATACTCCACAATCAAATGGACTTGTTGAGAGAAGAATAGAACTTTGATTGATATGCAAGATCAATGTTGAGTGAGTACAATATGAGTCATTCACTTTTGGGCCAAAGCAATCAACATGGCTTACTACTATAGCAACTCACCTCTATTGTCACCCAATGATGGAAATACACCATATGAGCTCTTGAATGGAAGAAAGCCCAATATTGCATACTTTTAGGTTTTTGGTTGCAAATGCTATATATTGAAGAAAGGACACTAGATTGAGCAAGTTTGAGAAGAAATGTGATGAAGGCTTCTTGCTTGGTTACTCCACTACTAGCAAGGACTTATAGAGTTTGGAATTTGGCTAGTGGTACTCTTGAGGAGGTGCATGATGTGGAATTTGATGAAACCAATAGTTCCCAAGAGGAAGATGAGAATCTAGATGATGTGAGAGGCACTCAATTGGTCAATGCAATGAAGAAGATGGATATTGGTGATATAAGGCCTAGAGAAGTGATTGATGTTGAAGATGACAAGATCAAGTGCTCTCTAACTCAAATGTGCAAGCTAGTGGTTCTCATGATCAAAATCAAGCTAGTACAAGTGATGTCAAGTGCAAGATCAACAACAAGTGGCTAGTTACATCATCTCAATCAAATGATCAATCAAAGTGCAAGCAATCAAGTTCAAGTGCTCAACCAACCAATGTTGCAAGAGATCATCCTTTGGACTCTATAATTGGTGATATTCTCAAGAGGTGTGCAAACAAGATTCAAGATTGACATCATTTTGTGAACATTTCTCATTTGTGTCATCCATTGAACCAAAGAAGATAGATGAAGCTTTGAAGGATGTTGATTGGGTAATGCTATGCATGAAGAGCTAAACAACTTCACAAGAAATCAAGTATGGGAGTTAGTTGAGAGGCCTAAGGATCATAATGTGATTGGAACCAAATGGGTCTTTCGAACAAGCAAGATCAAGATGGGATAGTTGTAAGGAACAAAGCAAGATTAGTGGCTCAAGGTTACACTAAGTTGAAGGTCTTGACTTTGGAGAAACATATGCCCCAGGTTGCAAGATTGGAAGCAATTAGGATCTTGTTAGCCTATGCTTGTGCCACAACATCAAGTTGTACCAAATGGATGTGAAGAGTGCATTTCTCAATGGGTACATCAATGAGCTTGTGTATGTTGAGCAACCTCCCAGTTTTGAAGATGAGAAGAAACCCAACCATGTCTACAAGTTGAGAAAGGCTTTGTATGGATTGAAACAAGCACCTAAGAGCATGGTATGAGAGATTGAGGTATTTCCTACTCTCTAAGGGATTCAAGATGGGCAAGGTTGACACCACTCTCTTCACCAAGAAGATAGGCAATGACTTGTTTGTGTTGCAAATATATGTTGATGATATCATATTTGGATCAACCAATCAAGATTTTTGTGAGGAGTTTGGAAAGATGATGGCAAGTGATTTTGAGATGTCCATGATTGGAGAGCTTAGTTACTTCCTTGGTCTTCAAATCAAGCAAATGAAGAATGGCACATTTGTGAGTCAAGGCAAGTACATCAAAGACATGCTCAAGAAGTTTGGCATGATGAGAGCAAAGCTATTAGTACACCATATGGGGACAAATAGGAAACTTGGATAGTGATGCTAGTGGCAACATGGTAGATCAAAAGATGTATCGGTCTATGATTGGAAGTCTACTCTATGTGACCGCATCAAGGCCAGATGTGATATTTAGTGTATGCATGTGTGCTAGATCTCAAGCCTCACCAAGAGAAAGTCATTTGAAGGCAACAAAGAGAATATTGAGGTACTTGAAGCATACACAAAATGTTGGATTGTGGTATCCCAAAGGAGCAAGATTTGAGTTGATTGGATATTCGGACTCTCGATTATGCAGGATGCAAAGTGAGAGAAAGAGCACATCGGGCACATGTCAATGTTGGGAAGATCACTTGTGTCTTGGTCATCAAAGAAGCAAAATAGTGTAGCACTTTCAACCGACCGAAGAGAGTACATTTCGGCCGGATAGTGTTGTGCTCAATTACTTTGGATGAAGGCTACTTTGAGTGACTTTGGAATCAAAGTTCAAACAAGTGCCATTGCTATGTGACTAATGAGAGTGCTGTGAAGCTCACCAACAACCCGGTTCAACCATTCTAAGAACAAAGCACATAGATGTCTGCCATCATTCATAAGAGATCATCCAACAAAAAGGGGACATTTGCATTGAGAGTGTGGGCACCGAAGATCAACTTGCCTGATATTTTCACCAAGCCACTGATGAGAAGAGGTTTTGCAAGCTAAGGAATGAATTGAACATACTTGACTTCTCAAATATGTGTTGATGCACCCCTCATTATATGACATGCCTCTCCTTCGAAGCAAAGCAAGGTAAAATTGATTGACATGTCATTCATCCATTGCTAAGGACTTGTTTAGTGCATCTAGTCATTCCTATCATAGTCTTAGGCTCATTCATGAAAATCAAATGATTTGATGCTTGTATGGTACCACTATTGCTTGTATGCTTGAAATGATCTAGTGGTAGCATATGATATGTTTGTGGGCTTGTGAACCTAGTGTTTAATCTAGAAAATGAGCTATAAGTGTTTAACTCAACATGGTCAAGATAACCCTTGAATGAGGTGTGAAGAAGCTTGTCCTTAGATCAAACCGAGTTAAATATCTTTTGCAAGTGATCTAGATTGAACCAAATATGGGAAAATGATCCTCACTTAATATGGTTTCACCCCAACCTATCTAAAATTTGAGCTCACCTTTTGATGGTATTTGATGACAAAGGGGGAGAGAGATTCACAAAGATAGTAAGATGGGGGAGCAAACAAATGAAATGACATTGTAAGGGGATCAAGTAAAATTTGAAGCACACAAGTAGGGAGGAGCAAGCTCATAAACTTGTATATTGCAATTTGGATATGCAATTACATATGTTTGCTTAATGACACAGTTTTTAATTTCAATATCCATGCTTGTGTAGTGTATGCTAGATTGTAGAAATGATTGATGAAAATTGAAAACCTAGCATGCATAGGATAGCTAGATACTTGATTTTGATCTTCAAGTGGTACTAGAACCCTTGTCTCTAATGTTGATCTCAATGAGGTATCTTGTTGGTTGTAGTTTTTCAAGTGTGATATCTAGCAAACCATGGTACTAAGGATGGTGTTCAAATGGTAACTCCGATTGGTATCATGCTTCAAAGGTCCATTCTTTACACTTAGCATCATTTGGTAGACATTACTTCCTCAAACTTCATAATTCATGCATATGTGCAAGCTTTCAAATCCAAACTCTTAGCACCTATGTAGAGGGAGCTAATGCTACCAATTGAGGTTTATGAAACTTGTCCATATCTATACACATGGTAAAATGCTTGGGCAAGCAACATGAATCAAAATGCTTTTATTGAATATCTTTGTGAAGGGTTGTCATCAATTACCAAAAAGGGAGAACATTGAAAGCTCTAGTTTGATTTTGGATAATTGATGAAACCTTAGGACTAACCTTTGATCTAAGTGCGTGAATTAGATAGGTAGTCAAATCCAAGTGTTGGAGCTAGATGATGGTCATGGAAAGGTGATGGCCACAAAATGAGATGATTAAGTGCTCTAACTAGGAAAAAGAAGAAAGAGAAAAACAAAAACCAAGGAGATCAAGGAAAAGGTATCAAATAGGTTTTTATTTTGGCACTAAGAAACCATAGAGGGTGGTAAGTGCGTTTAGGATCAATAGCCAGTACTATAAAGAGGGATAATCTTTGGCTAAGCGGTTATCGAGTGCCACTAGGTGACATGATTCTTGCATATGCATTTAGGAAACCTAGTGTGCTAACATTTGACCCTTGAAAAATGCTTTGAAAAATGCCTTAACACACCGCACACAAGTCCTACACTTTGTGGTCAGCAACTTGGAAGCAAGGGTGAAAGATTGGAGGAGATAGAAAAAGAAAAAAAGAAGAAGGAGGTGACAATCGGACCCTACTGGCGTAGGGGGTCCGAACCTTGGTTGGGGCCGGTCCGGTACCTAACCCTAAGCCAAAGGGCTGCTGCAGGTGATCTGGACCCTACTCGGTAGAGGTTTCGGAGCATCTCCCACGGGTCCGGTTGGACCGAGCGAGGAGGCCAAGAGCAGCGCTGCGGTGCGGCAGCTCTGGACTCAGTGTGACATGGGTCTGGACTCAGGCATGCGTGAGTCTGGTTGCGGCGCGCTCAGTAGCAAGGCGACGTGGCATGAGCTGGGGAACCAGATCTGCACTATGCGTGGTTCGGATGGTGCTAGCGGACCGGGTCCAGAGGCATTTTATCCTCTCTAGACCTCTCTGTTATGTTCCAGACCCTAGGTGCGCATGGGTCCGGTTGTGGTGGCTTGGGTCCGGTACGGAGGTGACTCAGAGGAGCAGTTGATGCTGATCAAGTGACCGTTGAAATTCGATGCGTGAGATTCAAAGGAGGGACTTGTGGCATGATCCTGTGAACCGAACCCGCACTGTAGTGGTCTAGACCTTGGGTCCGGTTCCACGGTCCGGTTGTGATGAGGACATCACTCCTTTGGATGTACCAGCTGATCTTCCAACCGTCATGCAAGGTCCAATGACCCAGGCTGGAATGCGTCAACTCAATTTACAGGTGAGCTCGTTCTTAAGCGATCCTTTTCATACTTTTGAGAATAGACTACTACCTAATGATGTTATCTTGCTTAGGAACATTGGAGAGGGTCAAGAGGGACTAAGAGGACATGGAGGAGGTGATGATGACCAGCAAGGACGTCCAACACAAGCCGGAGGCCCTGTCCAACACGAATTCGAGTCTGCCTCGGCCTCCAGGACCAGTCTGCCTTAAACTGGTCGCCCAGGACGCATCCGGACTCCGTTTTCGATGATCCACATATGGATGGAAAGCTAATTTGATAAGGAAGCCAATCCAAGTGGTTTCACGTCAAAATCTGTTCGGAATCAACGGGAATCGTCGAAACAAGTCAGCGTCCAGAATCTGCCAGGGTGCTGCGACACCGTCTTTTGGTCCGTTGGACCATGTATCGAGTTTGGGCCCATTAGGGGCGCGTCCAGGGGTCTTGCACGACCCTAGAGTCTTCATAAACAGCCGCCGCCCCTCCATTAGGGTTTGGGTTTTGGTTAGATTATTCTGTTAAGAAACAGTTTCGCCGTTCTTCGGTTTGTGAGACCCCAACTCGTGAGATTAATCATACATCCGCAATTTGGTTGCGATCTTTCTTGTTCTTGCTTGTGTTCTTCGTTGCGCAGGCAGGGATTAGCCTTCTTGGCGAGGTCAACCTGGTCCGAGACTCGGTTGATAACCAGAGGAGCTGTGGTGCTAAGATTGCAGGGTTCGATCTTTCGATCTGAAGCCGGATCGGTGTGTCATTCTCCGCCACAACGATAGTTACCATCACCTGACGGAAGATCGGGATCCCGTCCCCATTAGGTTGCCCCGAGAGTATAATTGCTAGTGGAGACCTTGGACCTCTATAAATAGAACTGGAAGGAATCCCTTATAGTGCATCTCTGGTGTATTTTCTATGACTGGGCTGGCGTTTGTTATATATGTTTTAGCATAGGTGAGGCGAGCTCGTCCCAACCTCATATTTCAGAATTAAGATAGCTTGTGATTTTGGTAAATTCAAATTTGCTATGAGATGTTAATTAGAACATCAACTATTTGTGTTAGATTGATTTTTGTTGCAGGATTGTTAACCTGATTATATGACTTGAACCTATTTATTTTTATATGATATATAAACTGAACCTGTGCTTTTTCATCTCTGCTCCACCATCCTTGATGGGCTACCTGTGCCTAAATCAGCTTCCTCCAATAATCTAGCATCCAATCAATCATCTGTCCAATTTCCCAAGCTCAAAGGATAAAGGTACATTATTTCCATGAACTTTGTCTAATAACATTGCACTTGTAGACTTGTATGCACAATAGGTGTTAGAACTTGTGATACTCAAAACTCATCTACAGATTCTTTTAGTGCTCATCAGTTATGCATAGTAGGTTTTAGCTCTATTATAACTTTGTAATGCACATCACACAAGCCCTTTTCATTTGTAAAACATAAAAGATTAATTTTGTTGATGGTGATAGTGTTTCTGATGCATCACGTTTAGTCAATGGTGGATGTGGCATTAGTTAGCTCAGAAACATTGCTAGGCAACAATTTTGCTACGACAAGTGGGATGTGGTGACTCGCGAAATGCTATGAAATTACTCTGAATATGGAGGCCGGGCTCTCTAATGAACCTGACACAATCTTCTACTTATATGAAAATTAACCATCTTCATCTTTGTTCAGGAATTGTGGTTCAGGTGCTATAGTTTACTGCACGTGAAGCTGTGGTAAGTGTCCCTATGCTAATTAGGTGTCACATCATATAATATAATGGCACATATAAATTGTAAAAGAACACATTTTACTGGTGTGCTTCTCCATATATGGTAAAAAGATAAGTCTGATTGGGATTAAGGTGATATTGCCTTGCTCTCTTTATTGTAGGTTTACAAAGTGAAGTGCTTCATTGAAGGTTCCTTTTGTATGATTTTGGAAAGCTCATGAATAGAAACCGACCTGACATTATATGTTCCTGCTGTACAAAAAAGCATTCTTCAATAACAATATGCCCTCTAGTACTACTAGAACTTTTTATCTTTAATACATTTTCTAGTATTGCTGTTACTGCTATTATATGTTCCAACAGTCAACAGTCATAAATTCTAAGTTCCTGCCTTGTGTGTTCTCTTTGTTAATACAGTACATTATTGGTACACTTTCGATCAGTTTAAAAGACTAAACTTTTCTCAATAGGTTTAGCTTACTAAATATTTCAGAGGCTGCCATTTATTTATGAGTGATTTAGTTCCTGTAATTTCTTTGATGGTTTATGCTAGAAGAAAGGACAAGTTTTTTTTTGCTGTAAACTACAACTGAAAGTTTCTAAACTGAAACTAAAAGCCCATCTATTACTGTGCCCCTCCATCACCATCCGTTTGGATCATGTTGTGTTCCTGATCCCCACTTGATCTGTCGGCCCTCCTTTTGCCTACCAAAATCTAATTGCTCTCTTTAGATTTGCATGCTACAGCTGCAGGTCAATGGGGCTGGGCACCGGCACCTCTGTCATCTCTTCCCGTTGCCGCTGAGGCGGAGTGGCCAAATCACAACATACGGCAGCAGCATTGCACCGCCCAACCCCAATTCTGAACTTCCTAAGGCCAAGCCCAAGGTATGTAAACTGCACTGAACTTGCAATACCTGTCCAAGTATTTCTTTGGTCGTGTTAGTGTGGCGACTAAAGAAACTAAATTGTAACGGTCTAAAGCAACTCAAACTTCACGTGCCAAAATAAACCTGAAAGGTATCTAAAATTCTATTGTGACGGTTATTAATTTGTCCTACAAGACGGCCTAGCTGAGTTAGGGAGTAAAATTTCATAGAGTTCATTGTCATGAACTCTGAACTTGAGGAGCCCTTTTCTATTATATGAACATACAAATGGAACACCAAATGCATGTTGACATGATGCTATTATTTGGCCACAGTAGTTATGAATGCAAAAATTTGAAATTTACAAATTAAGCTTTCTAATTTCCATAGTTCCTGTAGAACTCCCATATTCTGTATCTTTTATTTTTTCATCCATGTTAGTTTCTTCACTCTTCTATATGAGGCTTTGAATCCTTCTGTGCACTCCAATGTGGCACTACGACCAACAGGAGTCTTTGAGGACCAACAGGAAGCGCTCAAAGCCTCCGAAAAAGGGTCAGCCTGAGGGTGCCCTGTATCACTATGGGGACAATATCAACTTGGCTGTGTTCTCATCGCTCCAGGGGGAGCCTCACAATCACCAGATTGCTGCTCTAGCTGTAGCCTTGAAACAAGCCATGTCACCTATATTCAAGGCCTATATCCAGCAGGTCAAGGCAAACGTAGTTGCCCTTGGTAACCATTTGATGGGTAAGGGCTACAAGTTGGTTACTTATGGTGATGGAACAGAGAACCACCTTGTTCTTTGGGATTTCCATCCTCTTGGCTTGACTGGTATGCATAACATGAAGGTTATTCCATCTCCTAGATAGCATAGCATGATCCAAATCCCTTGCTCTACTCATTGGTTTCTTGCCACTAGAGTGTTCTTGCCCTGTAGCCAGAATGGATGACACCGGAATTTCTTTGTTGTGAGCCATTCAAGGTCTGTGATGTAGCCATTTATAGTGTCACAATACTTATGTGGTCTATCTTAGGTGCTTTATTTCCTACATTTAATAATCTATATAATTTAATTAGATTATGTCAGATTGAATTATTTGTTCTAATTTCTTAGATTTTATATTTTTATTTGTCTTGGTGTTTATTTTGTAGAGAAAGCAAGAAGTGATAGCTACTTCATTAGAAAGGTGAAAACATCCTGACCAGGAAAGTTCTTGTGTCACCAGATCAAGAGGTAAACCGCTGATGCCTTCTTTTGTTCTTTGTCACACCACCACGATTATTACAGCAAATAATTTACCAGGCATAGAAGCAGATGAATACTCTATATTATACTATGAACTTGTTTTCTTTATCAGAAATGTACCTATATAGTTCTAAGCTGCCCTTAAAATAAAAAGGAATAAAGAAATATATCAGTTATTTTGATTCTCTGGTAACCGAAATGGGCACCATAGCTTTTTGATAGGAAAAGCTGATGTTTGTTTGTAGGTGTGGACTGTCTGGATAAGCTTTAGCTGACTCTTGAGTAAATTGATAGAATTATGATGTAGTAGTGGGGATATTGAGGGGATAGTTCTTCGAAAACTTCAGAAGCAAACCATTTTAGAGTGATCATTATGCAAAACCCCTAACGAAAAGATAGAACAAAGTAATATATGTCCCTTGGGGTATTGATTTGTCATATGTCACTTTTGTGATAGACTTTTATTAATATTTATATCCTATAGTGAAAGAGTATAGACTTGTTGATTGTGCAGGTTTATAATTTTTGTAGGCATGTAACTTTGCTTCTTTTGAAAGCAGTGTTTATATGCATCTAAAATGGAGTGATTGTAATAATACATCATACCGAAGCATAGTAACTTTATCTAATCATGGATCTATGTTTCAGGTTCACGAATGAATCTATTTGTATGAGAAATGTGCACCATGATGTTACTTTTGTATTAATTTGCAACCAAATGGCCTTTTATTTTTTTTAAATGCATTTAAATGATCTTGTCAACCATCAGTCGCTAAAAACATTTGTAACTTCAAATTGTTTGTCGCTATATAGTACTGGCAGGCTATCTATCGCTAAAGAGTAGTAGCAGACTATCTGTCACTAAAAAAATTTAGGGCAACGGATTGTCTGACGCTAAAAGTATTGTCTGACGCTAAAGATTTTTAGTGACAGGACTTACAACGTCTACAGAAGTCTGTCGCTATAACTTTTTAGCGTCAGATTGTCTATCGCTATAGCCACTTTTAGCGTCAGACCGTCCATCGCTAATCTTGGTGTTGTGGTGTAGTGCTATCAGAGTCTCTGTGAACTCCATGGAGCGTCCGCCGGTCACTGTAAGAATGAGCTTGCGTAAGCAACCTACCCAAGTAACAAACCAACAACCAAGAGAGCTTAGTCATACCCAATGCAGTAATAGAGCCATAGTTAGATGTCTCTCTCTTAGTCCAAAAGTGGTAACCTAATCCTATTCACCCATGTTCCTCCTCATCATTCCGATCATCGATGTATCTCTTAGTCGACCTCTCATATCCTTTTTAGGATTGTCTCAAGCAAGGAACATGTATAAGTCATCATCATCAGCCTCGAGATGCTAGATTGGCAACACCATCAGGCAGGCACCCCACTAATATGAACCCTACTTTGGATACTTATCTAGTCACATTATGAGTTGTGCATTGCATGTAGAGTTGGATAATGAACTCTTTCACATAACACTTAGAGTAACTCTTTAACCTGTTAGAAGCCTCTCATCTAAACAATAAGAATGGGAATGCTTAATGCTTATTACTCAGTTGCTTGGGCAATGGTAGAAGTCGAGCATGAGAAGGGAACTCATACTCGTGCGTGTAGGATGCTACACCTAGATAATTAACTACTAAAACCAGTGAGGGTACAACTTGACTCATCTTACTAATCTAGCTAAGGAATAATATCCCTAATATGATAATCTTGATGATAACTAGGATATCTTGCTCATGTGAGGGGTAGGTGTTGATGGTAGTTAACAACCATTATAAACTATCAATATAACATGCATAAGGCATAAATATAATCACCAACAAAGGTCTAGGGGTTTAAACAAACAAATTCCATGAGTTTTGGTGAATCTGTATTCTCTATAGGGTTTATCTAGAAAACCGTCAAGGTGGACTTAAGGCGGTGGGGAACCGACGTAGCGAGGCGGGACTGACATGTGGGCCCTAGGGCCTAGCCGGCCTATAGGTTGGGCTGGCCGGCCCCACCTAGCGGCGTCTCACCCTCCGCTTCGGTGTGGAGTCCTCTCGAGTCTTCTAGAACCTTCTAGGGTTATTTTTGCCATGGATAAGCGCGATTAATTCTAAATCTAAGTCCACCTTGACGGTTTCTGGATAAACCCTACAGAAAATACAGATTCACTAAAACTTGTGGAATTTGTTAGTTAAACCCCTAGACCTTTGTTGGTGATTATATTTATGCCCTTATGCATGTTATATTGATGATTTATAATGGTTGTTAACTACCATCAACACCTACCCCTCGCATGAGCAAGATATCCAAGTTATCATCAAGATTATCATATTAGGGATATTATTCCTTAGCTAGATTAGTAAGATGAGTCAAGTTGTACCCTCACTAGTTTTAGTATTTAATTATCCAGGTGTAGCATCCTACACGCGCGAGTATGAGTTCCCTTCTCATGCTCGACTTCTACCATTACCCAACCAACTAAGCAATAAGCATTAAGCATTCCTATTCCCATTGTTTAGATGAGAGGCTTCTAACAGGTTAAACAGTTACTCTAAGTGTTATGTGAAAGAGTTCATTATCCAACTCTACATGCAATGCATAACTCATAATGTGACTTGATAAGTATCCAAAGTAGGGTTCATATTAGTGGGGTGCTTGCCTAATGGTGCTGCCAATCTAGCATCTCGAGGCTGACGATGATGACTTATACATGTTCCTTGCTTGAGATGATCCTGAAAGGATATGAGAGGTCGACTAAGAGATACATCAACAATCGAAACGATGAGGAGGAACATGGGTGGATAGGATTAGGATACCACTTTTGGACTAAGAGAGAGACATCTAACTATGGCTCTATTACTGCATTGGGTATGACTAAGCTCTCTTGGTTGTTGGTTGGTTACTCGGGTAGGTTGCTTACGCAAGCTCATTCTTACAGTGACTGGTAGATGCTCTGTGGAGTTCATGGAGACTCTGATAGGTTCTGGGACTTAGGTAATTCTAGGGCTCTCTACCCATATTGGATAGTCCGATTGACTGACGGACTCTTTAGTACGAACTGGGTGCTTTCGGGTTGCTGGGTATTTATTCCTATAATTCAATGGATGCTCCGTCGTGAACGATGGACGCTCTATTATGCTATTAGGTGCTCTCTAATACTTAAGTTGCTCTCTACATGGGTTAGCGAACTCTCCACAAAGTACCACGGATGCTCCTCTATGCTGAGTTGATAGGGGATAAGGTTCCTCAATGGTTTCTTAAGGACTGACGCACACTCCGTTGAGTTGACGGACACTCCGTCACATGGGCGATAGAACCTATGATCTAGGGAAATCCTAGGCTTCAGTCTTAGATTTGTGGAGTGGTGCATCTTGCATGTGCCAAACATTCGTAAGGTAGTTTGGGTGGCTTACTAGGCTCACTATGCCTATGTTATAAGCTAGTTTCACTAAGTGTGGCTTAGGACTTAGGAATCAAGCCAAACTCATGAGATAAGGGACAAACCTTAAGATTGAAGTAGAGATCCTTGGCTCTGAGATTAAGAACTTCCATAGTCAAAGGATTGAAGATCCAACTCTTCTTCAATCTAAGCCTCCATCATTTCCAACCTCCATCAAAACTACACAATAATCACTTTGGGGAAAATCCACAAAATGAGAGCTACTCTCTTGAGCTCACCATGACTATGTTGAAGCTATTGATGGGATCCATGGGAAGGTGCTAATACTTCTCTTCTTCTTCCTTCTCTCCTTCTTCAATCCCTTCTCCATTCCTTTCTCTCTCTAGTTCTAGGGTTCTTCCTTGTTCTTGAGAGGTAGAGAGAGGGTGTTTGCAAATGAGTGGATGAGTGAGAGGGTGAGTGGGAGAGTGCTCCTTCAGCTGGTAAAGTATCACAACTCATACTGACATGTGGGTCTAGGTCCATAAATAAGAAACAACTTAATTCCACTTAACTCTATTCTATCCTAACTCCTATTGGATGGTCTGGTACGTTGATAGACGGTCTAGTGTTCCCTGTCTTTGCTAAATTGACTATGTCGTTAAATGGATGTCATCAATGACCATGGCATCATGCTAGGGTATGTTCTCAGAGGTGATTGGGTGGTGATGATGTTAGTAGGAGGATTGCTAATCCATGTAGAAGTTCTCTTCCAATCCAAATATGAGCCTAACCATGGTTATCCGGGGGTTCTCATGAGGTAATTCGGTTGTTTCTTAATGTCGAGAGTTGCGTTGCACATTGTGAGTCTGCATGGATGGTCGATGGCTAACTCCTTTCGCTAAGGAAAATGGTTGCCTAGGTTGCAACGGACTTAGGTCATTACAACTCTCCCCTCCATAGAAAAAGCTTATCCTCGAGCTTTCCTGAGGTACTATTGGGAATTGCACCCGAGGAAAGTTTGGGTCTCCCATCTATGCATTATGACTCCTGCTCTTGCTTTCTAATGGCCTTTTCTACTTGAGGGTCACCAAAGAGAGAGGATGTTATTTTTCTTCTAGATTTTCAAGTTGGAGGGATCTTCTCCTTTCTCGAGTTCTTAGAGGGCATCGCTCACTATGGCTCGAGTTCATCCAATGTTAGAATTTCAATGGCTCCTTTGATTTTTCCATACAACCAAACCTTGGGGCATTTTTGTCTTCTAGCGGACAGTCCGGTCCACTTGACGGATGGTGTGGCAGTTTTGGGAAACTTAACATCTTCTCGGTGGTTCAGCTATTTGATTGGCGGATGGTCCGTGTCATTGGCAGACTCTCCATTAGTCTTTAGGCTATAAATAGGCCAACAGGGGATAGTGAGGTCATGTTCTTTCCTTTTTCTCCTTGACCACACCGCTATCACCCATGCTGTCGCTGTCTATGTCATCCCCATGTCCGAGCACGTGTTCCAGTTGCTTGTGGGTGGTTCCAAGGCTCCCACATGTGCTCATCATGGCGGGGAGGTAGGTTTTACTCTTCCTTTCTCCTTGTACCTTTCTTCTCCTTTGGTTCCAAGTTAGGGCCACTCCAATCCATGCATTGGTTAGGGTTAGTGTCAAGTCAGCTTAGGGAGTTGGGTGGGTACCTTTGGTGGTACACTAGTGCTGCTTTGGTGAAGTGGCATTGCTTGATTGAGAAGATTTGAGGTTTCATTGTCCTTGCGGTTTTTAGGCACACAGTCCTCGCTCGTGACTTTATCGAATAATCCATTGGGTTAGCGAAGGGTTTCGGTAACATAGGTTGCTTGCTGATAGATCCTTTAATACTATTTATATTCTTCTCGGATAGTCCGTACAATTCATGGATGCTCTGAGGGTTAGTCAGTAGCTGTTGGTGTTCTCTATGTCCATTTTAGGGTTTGATGGAAGGTTTCGGTAATCTGGCGGAATGTTCCGGTGCTGACAGACTACTCTCTGGTATAATCATGCCTTCTCTCGATTGCATACCAGATGGTCCATGGACATGGTGGGTACTCTATTAGTACCTGTTCAGTGCTGAATTTATTCTGACTTATTCCAATCTATTACCCGAGCTTGTGGACGTTTCCTACTCATATGGTATAACTTGTATACATGTTGTAGATTATGCTGCTACTATGCTTTTGCACTCATATTCACCATCACTCAAGATTTCCTTCCTTGTTTGTTCTGTTCCATCTCTGATCGGTCATGGTTTGTCTTCTTTGGATCGTTTGGCGCCGGCTTCCCTTAGATATCTATAGGTCATTAATCCTTGATTCCCTTTGTTTGATGCAGGTCTGGTGTAGGTCTAAGCAACTAGGTGGAGAGGATGTCTAGGTTGCCTTCCTCATATGAGAATGATGATGAAGGGGTCTTTCCAATGGACATGGCTGCCATTCTGAGGGATGCTACCACTAGGTTGTAGCTAAGTTCAGTAAGTCGACATTGTCTAGGCACTTTGGACAAGCAAGAGATTCTCCAACTCCCTTCTTTGAGACCTTTAGTTAGTATAGGTTGTATCATGGTGGCATCGACACGAGGCCAATGCATATCGAACAACAGTGGCTGAGTTGGCCCTATCTTGAGATCTTCTATTACATGAACAGTCTAGTTGCCTCTCTCAAAGCTATGGGCTAGGCAAAGATCTTGGAGTTCTGGTAGGACGAGAATGAGGCTATCATTCAGTAGTTCTATGCCACCTTAGAGGTCTATGCCTGCTAGGACACGGTTAGGAGTCATGGAGAACAAAGTTTGCAACAGTAATAAGAACTAACGGCTAACGAGTTTTATGAACAGTGCGTAGGGAAAGGAAGTTGAGGCCTCTGCTCGGGCGATCACATGAGGTGAAGGTCAAGAAGCTACTGTGAAGGCACCGGGATGTGGTCAGGGGTAGAGGCTCTCATGGTATGAGCGAAGGCCATGTCTCGGGCGTCAGAAGTGAAGGTTGGGAAGCTCTAGCGAAGGCTTCCCAGGCGGAGACCCTAGAACCAGGGAAAGCCTTGGCTTGGAGGTATTACTGGGCCATGGTCCAATGATGGGTCATCGACAATGGCCCAACATGCAAAGGCGGTAGTGGAAGAAGATGCCCAAACTATCCCAGGGGGCTTGTATTAGCATAGGAATATTCTAGAAATGTACTATAATCAACAAGGGGTAGGAAATGTAAAGAGTAGCTCTATCAAATAGTGCCCTATAAAAGGGGGACTCAAACTCTATACAAGGGGAATATACATTTATGAAACCCTAATCTAGCTACCTTCGCCTAGGGCACAAGGCTAGGCGAAGGCCTTCATTGTCCTTCTTTGTCTCAATTGCTAGAAACCAAATTTTCCAACAGTGCCGATAAGGAAAAGCTCATGTAGATGACCGACACATCCAAGTACAAAGCTACCTTCAAAGATCTTGCGGCCATGGTGCAGTTGAGTTATCATGGTATGAAACGGGGCAAATTGGTTTCCTGTCTTCCAAAGTTGAGGGCTGATGAGGTAGATTGCTTTCGCTGTCCTGAGACAACCGAGTATGGTCCTCAGGGAAACTTGAGGAGGCTTCCCAAGGTGATTCTTGAGATACTAATGCATACCATCGTGACTACTATTGGGTGGGATGATCATGCCATGGAGTGGCCTTCCATGGAGATAGTCCATGTCGTGCTGCCTGGTGAACCGGTCAACATGTTGGACTGGATGGTGAACCAGATGCTTGAGTGTAGGAGGGACGTGGATGCTCCGTTGATCCTCTAGCCATACATCATGGCTCTCATATTGTGCACCATCAGGGACTTCCATGGTGTTTGTGAGGTCACTCATGGTGTCTACATACCCTTCCCCGGTTAGGAGTGTTACTTGTCACGAGATTCATCTCTGATGGCACTAGGGGTTCTGGGGCTCCATTCTCTAGGTATGTCCAAGTTTTCCCTTTTCTTTTATATAGTACAATTTTCACTTCTACTTTACTTGGGATATTATCTTGACTTCTCGTTACTTATATGTGCTAGCACAGGGTCGGTCCTATCAGAGGTGGTTCTTTACGGTCGTCTAGTGCCACCTGCAATGGTGCCTCCTTTGCTAAGGACGTATGGTGATGCTTCCGCTTCTAGCTCCGCTGCTGCAGGTGATTTCTGGTTTTTTCCCTTGAGTTCTTGCCGATTCCATTTACCATGTTCTTGAGAGATCCTAAATTCTCAAGTAGGTCTCAAGGCTTGTCTTCTATAGATGGAACTCCTATTCCTTTAACCTAAGCTACCTATCTACATCCTATAGGTGCTTTCATTGTTGGGCCTTCTGCTCGTCGTGGTCGATGTTGAAATCATGGTCATGGTGCTTCTCGCCATCGTGGATCTCAGGGTTGATGTATCCACTTGATTACCGTCTACTTGATCAGTGGGAGGCTCTGTTGACCTTGGTTTCTGCCTATTGTGTCCGACTTTAAAACCTTTCTATTAACTATTCTTAGGGCTTGGCATTGCACTTGTGTTGGTACTATGTTGTGGTAGAAACAAGTAACTTATTGGTGACGTGTCCATTGTGGCGAGGTTGAGATGCCTTAGACTTCTTTTGCTCAGTTGTCGAACTCTTGGTAACTGGCGTTTGTAATTAGGTCAATCCTTCGTTGTCCTTATTCCCGTGGATGTTTACACCTTGCATGGTCTTCATCTGCTTGTTGTTATTTCTAAGGTCGCATGGTAAGGTCAGAATGCTGGGGAGATTCTGCCAAACTTCCTTCGATGACATGATAAGGGATAAGAGGTTGCTCTTAGGCTTCTAGAGAAATTGGGGAGCACGGATGAGATATACATCCAAGGATAAGAGAGGTAGGGACCACTAATGTTCTCTCGAACTATCCTACCACCGAGGCATACTATGCGTAAGGCAATTACGGTAGACAACTTCTCACTTGGGGTATCTTATTATTCCTACCCTGGGTTGATGTTTACTATAACACCCTAGGTGTTAGGATTGCACTTTTGCACTTGCATTTCATGAGCACAAGCATCATTCAAGCATTCATGGGCATGAGCATAAGAAGTTTCATCTCATTCACTTTATCTCTATCACATGTGATGTTGCTTATATACATACATATGCTTGTGATCATGGGTAACCAATGTGAGAAATGGTTGTGAGGTCACCAAACACCTTAGACATACCTAGGATGGTACTTGGAACAAGTTTGGTATTTATGACATGGACCAAAATAGACCCCAAGTCATAGTTATTCTAGAAACTCCAATTTTCATGATCCTAGTTTGGCCAAAGTTGAACTATGCTTTAGAGTGTTTGCATAGCAGTGCACCCTTAAGCAAAGTTGTAGTACTTGACTAGAGTAACAACTTTGATTTTTGATCCAAGACCTTAATCAGTGCCTAACATGGTCAAATAGGGCTCACAAGAATCAACAAAATGCTATTTTTAAACTTAGAATTTTTTCTAAGTCTAAGAACTGATTTATAGTTTCATGTACCATACTTTGAAGCTTTGCATTTTGAAAACCATGGTGAATTAGAGGAAACTTCCAAAAGCAAAGTTGTAGATATCGTGTAGCTCTACATTTCTTAGTAATGGAGTTTTTGCTAACTCGCCACGGATTAGGAACACCAGTGGCTTGAACTTGCGCTGTCAGTTAGCAATCGCAAGCGTGAACCGGCCTTCGCCGCCCACGTCAATGGCCGACCGGCCACAAGCCGTGGCTACCGTGTGGAGGCCGTACGCTGGCGATAGGCCCATGCATCAGGCCAGAGCAGGCAGAAGAGGGCGCCGCATCACGCTCGCTCACTCTCTCATGCTCACTCTCTCTGCCTTGCCTTGCTCTCGCTCTCTCTCTCGCAGCCGAGCCACACTGCCATCGCCATTGCCACGTGCCTCCACCATGCTCGCTCACTGTGTACGCAGCACCACCGCCCAATCCACCTCGCCCATAGCTTAGCCACCACCTCCTCTATCTCCTCGACCTGCTAGCTTCGTGACTTGAGCAAGGGTAAGGCCACATTGCGCCGTCACCGCCATTGCCGTGGTCATGGTGCACCACCGAGATTAAGCTCATCGTGGCCAGCCGCAATCGGTGCTCCTCTAACCTCCCTCACCCTTGGTTGCTCATCACCATAGGGTCTAGATGCTAAGGCTGAAGCTAGTTTAACTGCCACCACCACCGCCACGCGGGAACACGTGACCGTGCCGTGCGCGTCCGCCATGGCCGCGCGCATGAGCTCACTGCCACCGACCTCAACCGGACACCCTTAGACTACTTTAGTGCCCATTACCATGTTGCCTAAAGCCTTACCGTCTTTCCCGAAGATAGAGACCTGCCTTTGGCCACCGTCTTGTCGGAACGTTGACCTCACCGCCATGCACGTGGTCGGAGCATGCCGCCGTTCCACCGTGACCTAGACCTAACCCTAGAGCTCCGCTAGGTCACCATGAAGCTATAGCTATGCTTGCCCAAGCACGCCATGGCCGGGGACGGCCAGAGCGCCACCGCCTGCCTCCGCCAAGCCACCATTAGCGCCGCCGCCGTAGCCAACCGCCGTTAGAGGTCCGACGACCTACCTCATTCGATGCGGGATATTGAGTGGAACACGACTGAGGTAACCTCGTCGCCGGAGACCTCATCGACGGCGAGCTATCGCCGGTCAACCTCCATCCTCTATTTTTGTTTCGCTGACGAGCGGGCCCTGTTGACCGCGGGCCCCATCTATCAGTCTGTGTGTTCTTTGATTTTCTTATTTTTTTCACAGATTTGAATACATGTTTCAAAAATTCATATCTGGAGCTAGGAGTGTCCCAATTGAGTGAACCAAATTTTGTTGGATCATCATGAAGTGTAATATTTGATAAAAATATGAAACCTACTGTTTGGGATATTTTTCTAGGAGATTTAAATTGAGCTAGATAAGTGCTTTTAAATTGTTTTCAATCTTGTAAAATGCATAACTTGAGCTAAAAGTGATAAAATTGTGATTCCAATTTTGCTGATCTTGTGTTGATATGCTCTAGCTAAAAAAATACTAAACCTACAGTAAGCATACTTGGAATATGGTCTTCCTATTTAATCTTAAATAATTGTTAGTTTCTGGTGAAAATAAATGGGGTAAAAATACATAACTAATGATCATGCAAAATTTTACATAGTGTTATGGTGCTAGGATGAATGTAAGAAAAATATGAAATCTATTGTTCGACACTTTTTACTAGCCTAAACTATTTTTGCTAAAATAAGCCTATGCAACTTGTCATTTTCGTAGAGATGGATATACTTATCTAAATGGCATGAAATTTGTATAGTAGACTTTTGGGGTCATATGTAGGCTAATGTAATTTTCTTAGAATTTACTGTGCACTTTTGATATATTTTCCTTATTTCACCTTAGTGTCCAAATAAATTAATAAAGGCATTTAAAATAATTTATTTGGGCTTGACCATTATGTTTTCTAAAGTGTATATGATGTATATGAATGGTTGGTACCATTGGTTGTGCCCAAATTTGATTGCTTGTATGCGGTGAAATATTAATTGCTCTATAATTCAATTTTAGTGACTGTTTTGGATAGTTTCTGTTGTTAAGTAAATTGCAAGGGTAAAATGATGTTTGTTGTGAATCTTGTCAATAACAAAGTTGTAGATAACTTACTTATATTGCTTGTGTCAATTTTTCATAAAAATAGGCTAAATGGTTTGAGAGTTATAGCTGTTGGAAGTTAGTCTCCAAAAATGCTTGTTCTCTGAAATTTTTGGACAGATTTGGGAAATCGCTTTGTTTGTCCTTGATAGCCATTGAATCATCTTTAGATGACTATAAAAAAGTTGTAGGGAGTTTTATAAGATTTCCTAGAAAGTCCAAGATCATAGTATTTGGTTGAGTAGAACTCCAAATATAGCCAAAATAAGTAGTTGTTGTTTACAGCAGAAAATGACTAAGTCAATTGTAATTGTTTGTCTTATGTGATGCTTGTGTAGATGCTTAGGCTAATTGAGATTAGTTGTTAGATGTAGGTTCTAAGCCTCTTACCGATGATGAACAACTTTACCTTAGGTTACTAGAACTTGGTGAGTGTATGTTTCTTGTACTATAGAAGAGATATGCACCTACTCCGTAAAGATCAACTAGAAGAAAATTATACATCTACTTGTTCAACGAATGTTAAACTTATCATACATCTTGCGGATAACCATGCTCATGCATATACAATTTATCATGTCATCTCATCTCTTATGCATTCATTATACTCGTTTGTTCATATGCATGCAATAGGTTCCCCCAGAAGGAGTGACGCTCCTCGAATTCGAACCCAACCATCAGGAGGAGCAGCAGGCAGCCTAGGAGCAGGAGGTTCATGCGGAAGGAGAAGTCAACGTGGAAGATCTTCCTAAGTGTCCTAAGCACCAACCTTCCTTGTTCTTGAAAGGCTAGCCCCGAAGCATTATAAGACTCTTATGTTTTTACAAATATCACTTACGTCCTTTATGTTTGATGCATTAGGTTTTAGGAGTTGATTGGAAACACTTGCTGCATATATTTTCCTTGTCCAGACAAATATATCTTGAATCCTTGGTAGGTCTAGGATCGAATATATGCTTAGCCTTGCTTAGTCCGGTAGAAGTCGGGTGATTTCCTGTCACCTGCAAGATATAGGTACATACCTGATCACGCTTGGCTATAATTGCTATCATGGAAATAACCATGTGATGATGAATAAAAAGAAGACCAGGCAGGATTGTGATAGAGAAGCAACAAGGCATGAAGATCTTGGTGTCTATTTATCCCGGTCTATGCCGGTTAACGACTGATTCACTGTATGTCCTCATGTCATGTTGAACGAATGCCTAACACTTAGTTGGCCAGATAAGTCATTCCGATGAAGCCAAGTAGCTCAACTTAGGCTAGGACCCAGTAAGTGAAAGTACGCACACTGGAGGCAGTAAGGATATGCGGGGAGCTAGTGGCATGAGTCTAAGGGTAGGCCAGGCCTGAACTTTCTAGCAGACTGGTAGAATCTCTAAGGGTGCAGCGCTGATCGGACCCGTGACTGTACCTGAATTGTACCAAAGGTGACCTGATGCGACCCCGATGGTGGAAGTATGGGTTTGTGTTAGGAATAACTCCCTAGCTGGTTGGAATCGATTCTAGTCGCTGTCTCGCCTGGATAGTGAGAACTTGACTGAGCAGCAGCAACATAGCATTAATTAATGGAACTTGATGGTTATGATGATGCTCAAATTATTATATCGGATATGGTTACTATTGCTTGTTAGCTTAATCAAGTGATTGCCCTAGTACAGGTGCTAATCTAGATATGCTTAATTGAATAGGTATTCAAATTGATGCTAAATGTACTAAATCTCCAAGTTATGTTACTTAAGCTTTTATGCAAAATGTTGTCAAGCTAACTCCACCAATAAAGCCTTGCATAATCCTTGGTGTCATATTATTTTTGGTTTATGATGGGTAAGTCTAGCTGAGTACATTCTCGTACTCAGGGTTTATTCTCTCTTGTTGTAGATGACATGATGTATCATGGGTACTGTAAGAACTGCCTTCATCCTGCCGTGGATGAGGACTAAACCATAGGGCATGGTTCTCCTAAGATATCCTCTCTGTTCTGCTTTTGCTGGAAATGACCATGGTATTGGCATGTATTTGAACTAAGTGTGATGTTGATGTCAAACTACTTTGCTTCCACTATTTAAACTTGGTTTGTAATAACTATGTGAACTCTGATGTATGTGAGATACTTGTGAACTATTTGTGAACTGTGATGTAACATGTGTCTAGTTGTGTTGAATCATGTAAGATCTTGGTTTATATGTTGGTTTGTTTGAGATCCTTCGTGATTTCATCAGACTACCGGGTTTATATGGGCTCAAGTATGATAGTTTGATCGCTTCGGTGATTGTTATTGTACTTGTGCTCTTATAAATTGGATGGTTTTGTTACATTCACAACTTTACCAAACTCCGTTTGCCCCCCCTTTTGAAAATGTTTAGATGATTAACACTCTAACTGACGTAGGTGAATGGCTAAAGCAAACTAATTAGAAGAGGGTTATTATTAACTTCTAGCGTCTAACCCTAGATGGGTAGAATTCCAAGTTTTACTCAATGTTCTCAAATACTATACATTAGTCTATGAGAGTTAGGTAGGTGGAGTGTGCATGCGAGCCAACCATTGCTCCAATACCCGCCTGTCACGGGGTCGTTGAATTCATGACTTCGAGGCCCCCAGGAGCGCACTAAGCAACTCCTCTATAGGATCAGGTTGAGTGGCACACAATAGTTCACATACCAAACCAACACAGGCTAATGAATAGTGCTAAAACATCTTATATTGGGTAAATTACAAGAGAAAGTTTACATGAATACATGTCCTAGTCCAACTGATGGATGAGATCTTGTACCCTTTCTAAGGTTGGTCACTCAAAATCACTCAAACAAGGCTTCAGAGTTAACTTGCAGCACACTCAGGTTTGCCCTTCCCCAATGCTACTAGGCAGCGGTGATGGAGACTCAGCTCACATCAATCTACGACATTCCTGCAAAACAACTTAACATCTACGCCATGAGTACATTGCGTACTCGCAGGACTTAATTCCAACATATAGTATTTGGTGGATGCACTGAGTGATTATCAGGCATTTGTATAAGTGCGGAAAGCAATGATATTCATTAAGAGTATGACATGCTATGCTCAACGCTGGGATTAAAGCATTTATCATTATAACAAAGGTGCTCATAGTTCATCATTCATTCTACCATGCGAAAGGAGAAGGCCCACTACCAAGCCAAATCAGGGCCCAACCATGTGGAGAAAGAGAGCCCAAACCCAAATCAAATGATCTCCAATTGGCGTAAAACTTCATGGGCATGGCCTATACACCCCAGAGGCCCACCACGTGAAGGTGGTGGCGAGAGGGCCTGGTCAGGGATCGACCGACCCCTAGGGTCACCCACCCCCTCCCTGGCACCTCTCTGCCGCTCCTTCAAATGGCGGTCACATGGCGCCTTGCAGAGGCGGTGGAGACTAGGCTTCGCGCCAAATATAGACGCACACACCGCCTTACTCCACCTATAAAAGGAGGCCTCCGCCTCCTCGTTCTAGACACACCACAAGGCAAAGAGCTTCTCCACTTTTGAGCAACACTCCAAAGGGCTTAGGGCTTAGTAGCTAGTAGAGTAGTAAGGGAGAGATGTGAGGGAGAATTCGGGGAAGAGCCAGGCTTGTCGGTGTCTCCCCAACTTGTACCTCAACGATCAACTTTACTTCAATAGGTTCTCCCACTAAGTGAGTGTTCGTGGTTCCTTTGGTATAAAGTCTTTGACTAGTTAAGCTATACTCTTACTTGTTTGCGGGATTGTCGTCCATCCCTATGGCGGATGCTCTAGTAGAAAGGGCCCTAATAGAGATAGATAACCCTTGCATGCATGCTAGAGTAGTACTCCCTTCATTCCTTAATATAAGCCATATAGATTTCTAAAGAAAATTCCAAAATATAGGTACATATCAGCTCCCACGCCGATTAGTTTGGAAACATTCCCACCGTACATAGCACATGTCCCAACCAATCCCTTAGATTTAGGAAGCAATCTGATTGGGAGAGAGAAGATGGCCTGATTTTCCTTTTTTTCCTTGGTCTCACATCCTTCCCCAAGCCGTGCATTAATATTGGTGCTAAAAACTATATGGCTTATATTAAGGAACGGAGGGAGTAGTTGATAGCGTAGACGTGGTGTCTAGGCTAGAAGCTATCTTCGTTTGCTTCATTCCCTATGGTTGAGGGGTAGGTGGTAGGTGGTGATAGCCCTATCCATCCCTCATACTCCCCCACGTCTGGGTTCAACGTAGAGCAAAAGTCAGCATCGCTTGGCAGACCAGGTGTAAGCCAGCGCTCAAAGTGAGCAAGTAGGAATCATATTTATCTATCCTTAGACCATAAAACCATAGGAATCCATTTCAACCTCTGCTAATTCTACCCTTGTGTTGTCCTTGGATGAGCTAGCTAGAAGAGTACCTCTGTTCCCTGTGGAAATACGATACCCTAAATACTTCTGGGTGAAGTCCTACAATAGTAATTCTATGCACTTGCAGATTATTTCTGTATACGTTAAGAAATACCAACAACCTCCATATCTCGTGCACCAGAGATAAGGGTTGCCTCACGTCTCCAACCTTTCCCTAATCTGACTTGAGTGTCCAACAAAAGGTTCGACTGGGTTCCTGGTCAATGTCCTAGACATTCTCAACCGACACCACCCCCTTGCTAGTTTCACAGATAAATAGGTCACAACTAGTTACTTGGCTTGTCGACCCCATCCGGGACATGTGGTCTGTACGGTGGTTAGTTGGACTTACATATCCCAATACAAGGTCCTTACTGCTCCATGAGCTATATCATCAGAGATCCCACACTCACAATGACCTACCCCTCACATGAGCAGGATATCCAAGTTATCATCAAGATTATCATATTAGGGATATTATTCCTTAGCTAGATTAGTAAGATGAGTCAAGTTGTACCCTCACTAGTTTTAGTAGTTAATTATCCAGGTGTAGCATCCTACATGCGCGAGTATGAGTTCCCTTCTCATGCTCGACTTCTACTGTTGCCCAAGCAACTAAGCGATAAGCATTAAGCATTTCCATTCCCATTGTTTAGATGAGAGGCTTCTAACAGGTTAAAGAGTTACTCTAAGTGTTATGTGAAAGAGTTCATTATCCAACTCTACATGCAATGCATAACTCATAATGCGACTTGATAAGTATCCAAAGTAGGGTTCATATTAGTGGGATGTCTGCCTGATGGTGCTACCGATCTAGGTCATGTTCGGCTGGTATTAAAGCCGGCTGATAAGCTGGCTAAAGCTGTTTTGTTGTGAGAGAAAAATACTATAGATTCTAGCTGATAAGCTGGCTGATAAGTTCAAGCGAACTGGCCCCTAGCATCTTGGGGCTGATGATGATGACTTATACATGTTCCTTACTTGAGACGATCCTGAAAGGATATGAGAGGTCGACTAAGTGATACATCGATGGTTGGAACGATGAGGAGGAACATGGCTGGATAGGATTAGGTTACCACTTTTGGACTAAGAGAGACATCTAACTGTGGCTCTATTACTGCATTGGGTATGACTAAGCTCTCTTGGTTGTTGGTTCATTACTCAGGTAGGTTGCTTACACAAGCTCATTCTTACCATGACTGGCAGACGCTTCATGGAGTTCATGGAGACTCTGATAGGTTCTGGGACTTAGGTAATTCTAGGGCTCTCTGCCCACATCAGATAGTCTGATCAGCTAACAGACTCTCCAGTACGAACTGGGTGCTCTTGGGTTGCTAGGTATTTATTCCTATAAAGCAACGGATGCTCTACCATGAAAGACGGATGCTCTGTTATGCTGTTAGGTGCTCTTTGATACTTAAGTTGCTCTATGCGTGGGTTAGCAAACTCTCCACGAAGTACCATGGATGCTCCACTATGCTGAGCTAACAGGGGACAAGGTTCCTCAGTGGTTTCTTAAGGGTTGACGAACACTTAGTCGAGTTAACGGACACTCCGTCACATGAGCGATAGTACCTATGCTCTAGGGAAATCCTAGGCTTCAAGCTTAGATTTGTGGAGTGGTGCATCTTGCATGTGCCAAACATTCCTAAGGTAGTTTAGGTGGCTTACTAGGCTCCCTATGCCTATGTTATAAGCTAGTTTCACTAAGTGTGGCTTAGGACTTAGGAATCAAACCAAACTCATGAGATAAGGGATAAACCTTGAGAATGAGATAGAGATCCTTGGCTTTGAGATTAAGAGCTTCCATAGTCAAAGGATTGAAGATCCAACTCTTCTTCCATCCAAGCCTCCATCATTTCCAACCTCCATTAAAACTACACATTAATCACTTTGGGGAAATCCACAAAATGGGAGCTACTCTCTTGAGCTAGTCAAAGGATTGAAGATCCAACTCTTCTTCCATCCAAGCCTCCATCATTTCCAACCTCCATTAAAACTACACATTAATCACTTTAGGGAAAATCCACAAAATGGGAGCTACTCTCTTGAGCTCACCATGACTATGTTGAAGATGTTGATGGGATCCATGGGAAGGTGTTGATACTTCTCTTCTTCTTCCTTCTCTCCTTCAATCCCTTCTCCATTCCTTTTCTCTGTCTAGTTCTAGGGTTCTTTCTTGCTCTTGAGAGATAGAGAGAGAGGGTGTTTGGAAATGAGTGGATGAGTGAGAGGGTGAGTGGGAGAGTGCTCCTTCAGCTGTGAAGTATCACAACTCGTACTGACATATGGGTCCAGGTCCATAAATAAGAAACAACTTAATTCCACTTAACTCTGTTCTATCCTAACTCCTATCGGATGGTTCGGTACGTTGGCAGACGGTCTGATGTTCCCTGTCTTTACTGAATTGACTAAGTCATTGAATGGATGTCATCGGTGACCATGGCATCATGCTAAGGTATGTTCTCGGAGGTGATTGGGTGGTGATGATGTCAGTAGGAGGATTGCTAATCCATGTAGAAGTTCTCTTCCAATCTGAATATGAGCCTAGCCATGGTTATCTAGGGGTTCTCACGAGGTGCTTCACTGGTTTATGTATGTTGGGCGTTGCATTGCACGTTGCGAGTCTACATGGATGGTAGATGGCTGACTCCTTTCGCTAGTCAAAATGGTTGCCTAGGTTGCTAAGGACTTGGGTCATTACAACTAAGATCAACTTCATATCTACACATAATGGATATTAACGAGGAAGATGGAGAACACAGAATGACTTCCTTCGTTACTAGATCCTACTTGACCTATATTTGGGGAGTGGACTATAAAAGACTCAATAGGAGTGTGACATCCGCAATCTACCACATGGTCCGGAATATAGGGTGCATCCATAGGTAAACAACGTATAAGCACCATGCTTACACAATGTTGACCACTCATCCCTTGAGTGAGCGCTATAAGAACTTATGCTTGAACATGATGATAATCTAACTATACTAAGCATATAATCAAAGTAGACGATGAACATGATAACGAGGAACATAAATAATATTAAGAACAATGTCGAATCAATTCTAGCAAACATATGAATAATGAAAGATACAAAAGAGGATACAAGGGGCTATACCAAGCCACGCTCTTGACAAGATCAGGAATCCAAGCGAAGCTTGCCTCCCTCTAGATCTAACCTAGCTAGCTATGCCTATAATACGGTGGAGCTCTAAGGATGATTAGGGTTTCTGTCTTCTTAACTTATGGGGGATTATGATCAATGATCAGGGTTATGCCCTGGGGGTGGTAGGGGCTGGTATATATAGGAGGAGCATCAATCATGAGCCCTCGGATCAAACCGACTTGAAAGAACATCGTAGATGCAAACCCTAAGGCGGTGGAGAACCGACGTAGCGAGACAGAGGCTGATAGGTGGGTCTCCGCTCTCCTTTGGTGGTTCGCCCTCTGGTGTGTCCTCTGGAACCTTCTAGAGTTGTCCTCGTCGTGGATAAGCGCGATTAATTCTGATGTTTTGGTCCACCTTGACTGTTTTCTGGATAAACCCTGCTGAAAACACAGATTCACTAAAATTTATGAAATTTGTTAGTTTAAACCCCTAAACCTATGTTTGTGATTATTTTATGCCCTTATACAAGTTATATTGTCGGTTTACAATGGTTGTTAACTACCATCAACACCACCTCCACCGCCGTTAGGGCCCTAAAGCTGGCTGCCGCCGTCCCCACCGCCTAGCCAGCCTGCCTCTCCCTGAGCCCCTTCTCTTCTAATCCTGTCAGAGTTGGGGAAGAAGGGGATGGGACAGGGAAGAGCTCGCTAGAGTTGGGATAGGAGACGAGGGGAACGAATGAAGAAGGGGACGCGGCTGGGTGGAAGATGAATCTGAGCCCGTCGATTTTTTATTTTCTGATGTATATAGGTTGCAGTAGTTAGGCCATGATGATGTGGCAGCGTGAGAAGCCAGGAAAATCTTATATGTTTGGTGGTGCGGACACCGAGTGAGAAACCTGGCTACCAAATGGCCTATGGATAATAATTTGTATCACGGAGATCGTAGGTGTATTTATAAGAGGAAAATCAAGTGTTGGAATCCGTTTTTGATTTGGGTAGCCGGAATAATGGAAAATTAAGCGTTGGAATCAATTTTTGATTTGGCTAGCCAGAGCAATGGTATGTCGACTCCTTGGCTGTACTCATGAATCCACACGATGGTTTTGATTCTATGAGTACCTGAATCCATTGCAGGAGCATATATGATCATTGAGATCAGGAGAAAGTGCACCAAATATTCCATCTGTTCAGTGTTTGACACGCACACGAGAGCCACGAGGGAGCTGTGAAGATTTTTCTGATGTATATTGGTAGTAGTAGTTGGGCCATGGTGATGTGGCAGTATGAGAAGCCAGGAAAATCCTGTATGCTTGGTGGCGCGGACATCTGGTGAGAAACCTGGCTACCAAATGGCCTATGGATAATGATTTGCATCACCAAGATCGTAGGTGTATTTTATAAGAGGAAAATCAAGCATTGGAATCAATTTTTGGTTTGGGTAGCCGGAGCAATGGAAAATTAAGTGTTGGAATCAGTTTTTGATTTGGTAGCCAGAGCAATGGCATGTTGACTCCTTGGCTGGACTCATGAATCCACACGATGGTTTGGATTTGATGAGTGCCTCAATTCATTGCAGGAGCATCTATGATCTTGAGATTGGGAGAAAATGCACCAAATATGTCGTCTGTTTAGCTGCTTGATGCCATCTGTTCAGCTGTTTGACATGCACACGAGAGCCACGAGGGAGCTGTGCAGATTTTTCTGATGTATAAAGGTTGTAGTAGTTGGGCCATCGTGACGTGGCAGCGTGAGAAGCCATGAAAATCCTATATGCTTGGTGGTGTGGACAATGGGTGAGAAACTTGGCTACCAAATGACCTATGGATAATAATTTGCATCACGAAGATCATAGGTGTATTGTTTAAGAGAAAAATCAAGCATTGGAATCAGTTTTTAATTTGGGTAGCCGGAGCAATGGAAAATTAAGCGTTGGAATCAGTTTTTGATTTGTATAGCCAGAGCAATGCCATGTCGATTCCTTGGGCTGGACTCATGAATCCACACGATGGTTAATTTGTATTGGATGAGTGCCTCAATCCGTTGTAGGAGCATTTATGATCGTTGAGATGGGGAGAAAGTGCACAAAATATGTCGTCTGTGTTTAGCTACTTGATGCCATCTGTTCAGCTGTTTGACACGCACACGAGAGCCGCGAGGGAGCTGTGAGGATTTTTATGATGTACTCCCTCCGTCCTAAAATATCTGTCGTTTTAGCTTCTTGAGAAACAACTTTGACAAAATATATATTAATAAATAATAATACTTATGGTACATAATTAGTATCATTGGAAAGATCTTTTAATCTAATTTTTTAATAAATTTATTTGGAGATACAAATATTACATGTATTTTCTTTAAATCGAGTCAAACTGAAATCAAAAGCGACAGATAATTTAGGATTGGGGAAGTATAAAGGTTGCACCACGGCTTTGGGATTCGCCCCGAATGGGCCAAATTTCACCGAAATTCGCTATTTCGGTAGGGCCCGAGACAATACTGAACCGGCCAAAAAAATTCGGCCCATTTTGAATTTGTAGCCCATCTAAAGGTCCAATCTAGCCCACATATACTCCTCTGTGTATATAAATGCGAACCTCAACTTAGAAACCCTAGTTATTTCATTTCTTCCTCCATTCACCTGGTGGCTGGCGGCGTCTAGCAGTTGACTCTGAAGTGGAGCGCTTGGAGCAGCGCCTGGATCTCTACTTCAGCTGCCTCTTGTTCCCGTCATTTCTCCTTGTCTGGTTCTAGCACCTAAAGGCCTGTTCGGTTGGCTGGTGGATCTCGTAAACGATCGTAAATTTCCAGCCGAAACAGTATTCTTCTCTCATATCAAACCAGCCAGCAGTAATAATCCATGATCCAGCCATGATCCTCCAGCCCAGCCGAACAGGCCGTAAATCTTCTCCTTCAGATCCATGTTCATGGAGGTCCCACACACAGATGCACTCACAGATGGCCCCCGCCATGGGGATGGGCAGCAGCGCACACACAGTAGATGCACAGGCTGGTGTTGATGATGCTATGCTTGCGCAGGCAAGAGTTGCAGGCCTGGCTTTCAAATTTAGCAAAATTTTATCAAATTATGAAATTTTGACCAGTCAAAATAAGTGAATCACGGGCCGAATTTTCTGAAATTCACCCAATTCAGTGGTCGGTGGGCACCGAAAATTTTCAGCTTTTCAATCCCAAAACCATGGGTTGCACTAGTTGGGCCCACGGTGACATGGTAGCGTGCACTACCCCAGATCTAGACACCGACAGTTTAAAAACCCCTTCACTGTAGAATTTGAACCGACAGTGTCGTAAAGACAGTGATAGGGTTGACATCACTGCTGGTTCCTAAAAACCAACACTGATCTACAGGCAACAGTCTCAGTTTCTAGCTCCACCCGACAATGTCCAGTTGAACAACACTACTGGTTTATAGACCCAACCGACAGTGATGGTTGCTTCAAAAGTGTCGGTTCTTGGCTCAAGCCGGCAGTGTTGAGCAAGCCTACACTGTCGGCTTGTGTCTGAAGCCGGCAATGTTGAGCAAGCCAACACTATTGGTTCATGGCTCAAGCCGGCTGTGTTGGTCGAGCCATCACTGCCGGTTGAAGCTCAAACCGATAGTGTTGTCTTCAGAAACACTATCGCTTTGGATGTCAAGGCGACAGTGATGGCTCAACCAACACTGTCGTCTCGTGCCATGAACTAGCAGTGCCCTCTTTACCATCACTATCGGTAGCGATCTCTTTTTCGTATTTTATTGTTTTATAATTTATTTTATTTTATTTTATTTTATTTGTGGAATCGGGTTTCGCTTTATATCTGCTACGTAGATGACAAGTCATCAATATTAAACATTACAAATATTACAGTTACAGTTCAAATGTACTTATGAAGCTCTCGATCACTTGAAATAAAAAGGAAATTATAATAGTCTAGTGAGCCGCTTTGGCCCGTACTGTGCCTTGTACTTCACAGATTGTGCAATGAAGAATGTTCCTTTTTTCCAAGCACTCCGATACAATAAAGGCTGCTAGCTCCGATGACATTGTTATAGCCTCCATTTCTAACAGCCTATTGTGTTTAAATTTCTTGCGTTGTCATTCAAAAAAACTAGTTTCGAAAGGCAGAAATGTTAGAGAAATAAGTAGATCGTTTTGTTGAATTAACAGATATAAATGAAAATAGGGATTATACACACCAAAGCATCTGCCGCCTTCGATTTTCTGCTGAGGTAGCGAAGCATTCTCACATTATGTAAAACCTGCATTCATTGTTTCTCGCCAGCTGGTCTAGGGTCTTAATTGCATTGGTACAACCTGGAATGGGACATTCGTCTCACTGACCATTCTTGCCTAGACACTGTGCCACATTATAAAGTGTGAAAAAGGGGGCAACATTAGAATATGCTCTATGCGATTAGAAAATAATATGTTATTAGGTCTGCTTATGCATTAAGAACTTCGACTAGGGGATAGAGCAAAGAAAGTGGCTTTTTCTTCGAAACCCACACCTTGATACGATTTCTTTTAATATCGACAACAATGAAGACGAAATGGTTGCTGCAATCACAAAACCCTAGTTAACGAATAATCGTAACTATAAAAAACAAGCATAAAAATAAAAGCAGAGAACACATACTCGCAGTTCTAGGCTAGAAGTATTTTGGTTTTATTACTCATCTTGAAATTTTCGAAAATGGCAGTCAGTGTCTCTGTCAGATCTTCCACTTTATTTCCATGCATGCCTCCTCATGTTCTCTCGTTGACTAGCTCAGGGTCCAGGAAAGACATAAGCATACATTGTTTTGAAGCAATGTTTTGCTACACACCTACATAATTCATGAGGAATGTGCAGTCGTTAACTATTTATGTATCGAGAGAGTAGTTAATTATAACATTGTGCGAGTAGGGTACTTACATAGTCCACAACATCAACATTTATGTATCAAGATCACGTCTCTGGAATAGCTGAAACAAGTGATCCCAACCGACAAAGTGCTTCTCTTCATTAGGATAATGGAAAACATGCAGCGAGCGGATAATATATTCGAAATCCCCTGCCCCGTCTCAAGTGCTTGGGCCATGTAATAATCATGCGAGTCACGCATATATGTTGTCAAATTTTTATACTCCTCCTTATCCACCAAGAAATTGCCTCTTTGAAACTGCATTATCGGTCTTGCTGTCTCATATAGTGAATCATAATAGATATTCACGGCATCATCCCTGCTTAATCCAAGGCTATCTTCGACAATCTTGTTTATCTTCCTTTGATCTTCATGGTGTATTTTTCGACTCTTAATTGATTGTGCTTACTCTCTGTTTGCCTATTGAATTTGGACTGCACCCTCCACTTAGGTAGTGAGGCAAATAGATTCCAAAATCTAACTATGTCTTCCTTGGAGGCTACTTCTGGCTTTTGTTGGTTCATCAAATTTGTAACACTGCACTCATCGTCCTTTTCTTTTTTTGTTGGTCCACTTTGGGAGCATTAGCGACTGAATCTTGTTTTGGGCTGTTGTGGAGGAGGAGGTCGAGAATTATGTTTTCTCGGGGTGATAAAGAGGGAAGAGGAGGAGGAGGAGTCTTCTCTTTTCTTAGGGCTAATGAAGATGGAGGATGAGGAGAAAGAGAATGAGACTTTTGTCTTCTCAGGGGTGTTGGCAAGGAACCAGCGAAGGTAGTGTGATCTCCTCTGTTGGGAGATGGTGAGTGATCATCTCTAGGTAGCAAAGATTCGCTGTCGTACTCATCATCATCCAAAGACAACTAGTGATCAAGCTTAATGAAGCACTTGCGCCAGGCCACATGAGCACCCTTGTTCTGAACAAGGCATTGCCTGTCTTCCAGTGTGGGGTAATCAATGTGCATCTTGTTGTACTTTTTATCAAGTATAGTATCAATGCTGATGTGGGCATACCCTGCTAGAATTGAGTGGCCATTAATGGTCATGTCTCCCATAGGCCTGGCCTGACCAACCGCCACCTTGTCAGTTGTCCATTGCTAACGAATGTACAGCCTGCCATTGATAGGTTCGGTGATGCTGTCCACCGGATCAGGTGCATTCGCCTCTTCATCATCGAGCGGGGTCGATCCACAGCTGCTGCGACACCTAAACTGTAGGCAAAAGCTAGTTGGAATAGGTTCTTGTGATACTACTGATCCCATGGATGCCATAAGTACATTAACTTTTTCTTGAACCCTCTCATCAATCCGTTTTTTGAATTTGTCTTCCATCCCTTTTAGAACCCTCATATACTCTGCCTCTTGTGCCGCTCTACCCCTCGAGCGGCTCTGATAAGTAGAAGATTCTTCCTTGAATGCTATTTTCCAAGGAACAAGACTAGCTCCTCTAGTGCGACCAGGGTGCTCCTTGTTTCTGAGTGCTTGGGTGAGCACATCATTCTCCCTATTAGTACTGTAGGTCCCTTTCCTCACCTCATCATTTACCTCAGAGATCCTCAAGATGGGGCTGCTCATGGTTGGATTTGTGGAGCTAAAGCTCCCGTCCGGGCCATGGTGTACCCTCCTCGCCATATAGAAATATATCGATCTAGGCTCCCAATTGGTAGTCTTAGGCTCAATGCCAAGGCATTCCACCTCCTTAAGTTCCCTTTCAAATGCCTCTATCTTACTAGCGTAGCCACGAGAGCCAAGTTTATGAGGATTCATCGCTTTAAGCGAGTTCTCCTTATTCTTCTAGCTTAGTTCCAAGTACTCCTCGGATTGCCTGTATTGCTTGAATTCCTACCAGAAGTCCTTCTACTTGGTGTACTCTCCACCATCCCAATTTGGCTCTTTATCCTCGAGGATAAATTTCTTGTACAATGTCCCATTAAAAGTCTTTAAGCATGTCCCCATAATTTCTTTTGCTTTTTTCTTGACTTGCTCCATGTCATAGTCCTATGGGAAAGTAAAATACTATGGGATCCATTTCTCCTATATGTCATCCTTCTTACTTTCGAGAACCCTTCATAGGTCATCATCTTTCCCAATCCACTTCCTGTACTTAATTAGGATGTTGTCCCTTACATGTGCCCCAATGACAGTATTGTATTTGGCCATAGCTTTTTAGGTCGAACGGCTTCCTGACTTGGTCAAACTCAGTGATGTGCTAGTGTGCATTTCTACTAGTAGGAAGTTGTGACAAGCCTCGCTTGGTTCTGGCCTTGCTGCTACCCGAACCATCTGGCTGCTCGATCGGCTGAACCTCCTGCTAGAGACACCAAGTAAGCTAATAGACTCTCAATTAATTAGCATGGGTGGCTACCTAGTCACATGATACCTAAGTTACCTGGTCATCTTAGTCATCTTGATCTAGCTCAAGAAGAGTGGTAGGGGTCCATGGTACCTCATTCTCACCGTCCTGATTGTTACCACCACCGTTTGTCAGATCATGCTGCTCTCCCGTCCCACCGATATCAGCCGCTTCTTGTTGCCTATTAGCTCTTGGGCGACTGGTTAACGAGCAACGACGAGTCATGGTAGTGACATGATCATGGTTAGTTTTGTTCGTGTACAACTACTAGTAGCATTTGTGCGTATATATATTACCCAACTAATAGAGATTTAATGCAAAGTCTAATAATAAATCCACATACAGTTCACATACAACAAATGCATTCTTGATTGGCTCCATACAACAAAGTTCACCTACTATTCTACGAAACAAAGCATACATCAACTTCCAAATAAGAAAAGCAATGACCATAGCCATCAATAAAAGCATGGCATCTTTCCAAGACCAAGGAGCAATTCTCCTAATCTTCATATCTCTAGTGGGCAATCTCCACTACTGGCGGATGGCCATGGTTTGCACTCATTGGACCATAGTAGGCCCTCAAACCTTCAACTTTTATGTTGTATTTTTTGTAACAATTACCTAGGTATCGATTGACTTGAGCATAACAATCTTACTAGGTAAGATAGATCCCAGGCATCCGACCAACATGCACTACATACCAGCCATGGTTGCCTATTCATGTAACCAAATTATGTTGATAGTGCTATGTCATTCTAACATGTCGTAGACCAAGCAAACTAAGTTTAGTGTATCGAGCAAAGTTATAGACTATATTCAAATATTCAAACTTTAATTTCCAGCACAACTAAATCATGAATTTCAACATCGAACTCATTTCAATGTATGTTTGAGCACTAGTATATGTTCAACCATGCTTTAAATGACCATAGTGTTTTAAGCTAATTTGTTCGCCATAGATCAAAGAACATTTGCTACTAAGGACATTTGAAGTGATTCTACACAAAATCTAGAGAAAAAGGGATAAACAAGCTACTGTCATCCTCACGGGCATTTCAGCGAACACCTAAGGGGCATGGCTAAAGGCACACACCGTGGGGGCAGTAGCAGCTCTCCATGTGCTCTTGAGGGCCTCGGTTCATGGCCAGCTTTGGCAGATGTAGGCGTGGATGGGGGCATGGCTAGCGTGGATGACTAGACGAGGGCATGGGCATTGGTGGTGGTCCGGCAGTGTCGAGGAAGACAAGTGTGCTGACATGGCACAGCCGGCGTCGGGCAATGTCGAGCCAGATGCGAGCATCAAGCATCAGATGGTGGCATGGGGGACGACACGGCGGTGCTGGTGGAGCAACACGGTGTGGAGGATTGTGGGGCGGGCATGGCGTCGGGCGGCTTCCTTGCTGGGACCGCTGGGCGAATTATGAACAATGGCTATCGGCGTGGAGGAAGAGGAGGGCGTGAGCACAGCGGCTGGCGGGGCGGGTGGAGGCGGTGCTTCGCCGGTGTGGAGGAAGAGAACGGCGCAGGTGTTCGAAAGAGGGCAAAATGTTTCGCCAGTGCGTGCTCTGGTAATATATTGATAGCGCATCACTACCGGTGGCCAAGCCAAACCGACAGTGATGAGCCTCGTCACTGCCGGTGGTAGCCTAGAACCAGCAGTGATAAGCTGCAACACTGCCGGTTCCTCTTAGCCTTTATGTAGTTTTAGTTTCGAGTTCCTTAGAAACTCGTATTTCTAGCGCAGCAGTTAAGGCACCGCACTCTGTACCTCGAGGCCCGGGTTCGAACCCTATGTGGTGTAGGAGGGCCAACCTTTTTGATTTATTTTTCAATCACCTAACTGCACTCTAAATAAATAAAAGCAAATAAAAAATAAACCCTAACGCATTAACTATCCTAGTACAATGGTTAAATCTATACACTTTGGAGCCCGAGACCTGGGTTCAAACCCTGGGTGGGCCAAATTTGTTTAATTTTGTTTTATTTTTGAATATAAATTTACTACACTATATCTAAATAAAAGAAAGTTAAAAATTACTGCTAACACAAGTACTATCATAGCGTAGTGGTTAAGGCCCACTAGTCTAGACCCTGAGACCCGCGCTCAAACCCAAGGCTAGGTACATTTTTTTGAATTTGTTTTTAAAATAAACATATCACTATCGGTTTTCAAAATGAAACCGATAGTGGTAGTTGTCATCACTGATAGTTTCTGCCCTAAACCCATAGTGATGATTATATATATTTTTTTCCTTTTTAAAACTGAATAAATTCACGCATTTATATTCCTATTACACCTATGTCCAAATGGCTTGATTTTTTCGCAAGCATGTACATTCAAATTATGGCCCCACACAAGATCTTAGGTTTTTCTGATCATTTTTGTTTATTATTATATTTTTCTTTGTGCTAGATGGGACAAAAGAGGCCCAATTACATGTTGGACACACTAGAATTTTGCATCCACCTTGATAAAAAATTGGTCCCTAGGGCACATGATACCCCATGGAAAAGTTTAGCACCATTCTAGATCATTTCGAGGGTAGGCTCAGTTCAACCTCTAATTAATCGGTGAAGTCATGCGGAAATTTAATTAAATGGTAGAAAGTACCAAACCATCTCAGAAAAATCTCAAACTTGGTGGTTCTTTCACCTGTGGCACGTGCAAGCCTGAGAAAAAGTTTGAAACTAATACAACATCGGAATGCATATGAACTAAAAAAACTTCGGAACCCAGATGTTTAGTCACTATAACATGAGACGGCTTCTATAGGTTTGTGAAGCAGGTATGTACTGCCTATGTCCAAATGGCTTCAAATTTTTTTACAAGCATGTACACCCAAATTATGGCCCCACACAAAATCTTAGGTTTTTCTAATCATTTTCTTTCTTATTATATTTTTCTTTATGCTAAAAGGGACAAAAGAGGCTCAATTACATGTTGGGCACACTAGAATTTTAAATCCACCTCGACCAAAAATTGGTCCCTCGGGAACATAAGACCCTGTGGAAAAGTTTGGCGCCATTCTAGATTATTTTGGGGTAGGCTCAGTTCAACCTCTAATTAATCGGTGATCTACGCATGGAAATTCAATTAAACATCAGAAAGTACCAAACAATCTCAGAAAAATCCCAAACTTGGTGGTTCCTTCACCCATAGCATGTGCAAGCTTGAGAAAAAGTTTGAGACCATATATTTTAGTTACAGAAATATAACACAAAATAACAAAAACCTTGAAATAAAATTATATATACGATAACAAAGATATGACACTAAAATTAAATATACAAAAAACAAAAACCTATTTCTATCTAGGTTAATGTTACAATCAGAGTGTACAAACATATTATAAAATAACCACCTCAAAAGCATTCTTCTAGAACCCAACTAGGGTCAAATAGCCGCCAGAGAATGCCAGAGATGGCTGACGAGCTACGCCTTCGGGAGACGAGCGGAGAGGTTGCTAGACACTATTGAACCCATGCCTCTCCGGACTGATAGTTCAGAGCACATGGGATGGTTGTCGAGCAGCGATGAATCCATGCCATTCTGGTCAGATAGTCCAAAGCACACCGAATAGGATGACTCTGTCAACCTCGCGATGTCCCCAAGCTTCGGCATTGCTCTATCTTCAGAAATATTCTTCTAGTAACTTTTGTGTGCACCATCCTTGCACATGACCACACTTATTGAAATTTGTATGTGAAGGGCTTTCGCCGACAGAGAGGCCACATATGTGTATACTAACTAGAGAGAACGAAGTAAGAAATAAGCAGCAAGAGGGTGGCAAGACTTGGCTGTTGAGAGGCTAGCTCCCAGCTGAGAGCCATTTTATAGGGGCTAGCGGTCGTGGTACGTTTTTTTTAACTAAAGCTATCGGGGTAGGTGGGAGCAGCGCCCCTGCTGTGGTGGTTAGCGAGAGCACTGTTAGCCTATAAGGAGCATCTAGACATCACTGTTGGTTTTAGTTTAAAAACCGACAGTGAAGGTTGCCTTCTGTGCCGGTTTTGGAACCGACAATGATAGCTTCTATCACTGTCGGTTTTTAAACAAAAAATGACAGTGATGGGCCCTGCCATGCTAACACCTAGCAACTGGGCTGCCTGTCATTGCAGCCTTTTATAAAAAAATTCCTGAGCCTAGAATTCGAACCTAGGTCTCAAGGTTCTTAGTTTTGAGCCTTAATCACTGTGCTAGAATAGAGATTACGTTATAATTAGTTGTACGTTTTGTTTTATCCCATCGTAACGCACTATTACTACATAATAAATGAAAAATCAAAAAAGTTTGGCCCACCTAGAAATCGAGCGTGGGTCACGGGGTCGAGAGTGCGCGGCCTTAACCGCAATGCTAGGATAGGTAGTTTGATTAGATTGATTTTATTTTTTTATCCCATCATAACGCACTACTAAATAATAAATGCAAAATCAAAAAAGTTTGGCCCACCTAGGATTCGAGCGTGGGTCTCGGAGTACAGAGTGCGTGGCTTTAACCGCTAAGCTAGGATAGAGAGTTCAGTTAGTTTGCTTTTTTATTTAGTTATTAATAGAAATAATGCAGTTAGTTTATATTCTAAAAGAAGACCAAAATTTGTGTCTTGATTATTTATTTCTATGATAATTAATTAATGGTCTATAATTATCAAATAATAGTGTTTGTGAATATCATCTTACTATTTGATTACATAGTCAATAATTAATTATAGAAATGCACACAAAATATAAATTAGATATTCAGTGCGAATTACTGATACCACATCTAAATAATGATTACATAGTTAATAATAATTTAACTATCTTCATCGGGTCCAAGAATGAGGGCCTCATCGTGATCACGCCGGACATAAGTAGGTTTGTCACCCTCTTCAAGGATAGGTAAGAGTACGTTCTCCCCAAATGCAGGCATTTCCTGATAGCCCTTGTAGTCTTCTTCGTTTGTCACTCCATCACCATCGACAATCTTCCTTTTTTCTTCTAGGACTACTTTTAGCTTTGCTTTTATCTTGTTGTCCCCTGCATAGAAGATTTGCATAATGTCTTTTACAAGGACTAAGGGGTCGTCTCTATATGCGGTCTTGGTGAGATCAACGGTAGTGAACCCTTCTCTATCGGTGGTGATTTCCTTGAGCCGGACCCATCGGCAGCGAAAAAGAGCTGTCTTCAACCGACCATAGTCTAGCTCACATATCTCCTCTATGAAACCATAGTACGTCGCCTGCACGTTGTCATTTTCATCGTGAGCATTGAAACGAACACCACTATTTTGGTATGTGCTCTTTCCATCTTGCTTTTTTCTGTAAAATGTAAATCCATTGATCTCATACCCTTGGTACTTAAGCAATGTACTCGAAGGTCCCTTGGCTAAGATATCCAGCTAATTATCCAACATTGTTCCAATCAAGCGGCATCGCAACCAGCTGACAAATTCCTCCTTATGTTTTTTATCAAGCTAAGCCTGTGATCTGCTCTGATACAAACTTTGCAGCGATTGCCTATGCTCGTCAATGTATGACATCACATCCTCTATTTGCTGGAGAACAATGAACTATGCCTATCTAAAAGAAACGGGATCGTCTACTATGATAAATTTCTCCCCGATTGTTCCTTTGCCACCTAGTCTTCCCTCGTGATGAGATTATGAAACTCTGACTCTATTGATGTCCAGATAATATGTGCAGAACTCAGTGGCCTCCTCTGTTGACCATCCTTCAACCATGCCCCCTTCTAGCCTAAATTTGTTCCTAACATACCTCCTGAAAACTTTCATCAACCTTTCAAAAGGGAACATCTGATGCAGGTACATTGGGCCAAGGACTCTAATTTGGTCAACAAGATGAACAATTAGATGCCCTACGATATCAAAGTAAGTCAGCGGGAATTGCATCTCAAGCCTAATGAGAGTTTTGGCTATGCCCCGCTATAGCTGGTCCAGCATAGACACATCAATGACCTTTTTTGAGATCATGTTGAAGAACGAGCACAACTTTATGATTGGGGCGCTGACCTTTGGGGGAAGGATACCACGCAGGGCAATAGGGAGCAGCTGAGTCATAATGACATGACAGTAATGGGCCCTCATACGGCTATAGTTGAACTTGAGTTCTCTCATGTTCACTAGCCTCTTCAGGTTTGCATAGAAGCCCGTTGGAACTTTGAGTTCATTGAAGAAAGAAATAAGCGCACGCTTTTCTTCCTTCTTCAAGGTTTACGACACAACTGGAAGTTCGAACTGGCCATCTCTAGTGCCACGAGATACAGCTCCCTCCTGATTCCCAAGTATTGCATCTTCAGGCACGTGGCTACTAAATCCTTCGTTGTCCCCCGATGTCCATCAAGGTGTTAAGCGTGTTACCGCACACATTTTTATTAATGTGCATGGGATCAAAACAATAGCGTACACTTAGCACTAGCTAGTAAGTTAGTTTCTAGAAAACTATTTTTTTTCTTTCAGATGCTCCCATCAGGCGCCGTTACTGCATTGTCCCCCTTTCCAAGGACAACCTCTAGTTTGATGACTTCTCGAAGTATCTTTGACCCATCTCGATATTTTGGAGGTAAGCGTTTCTCAATAGTCTCGTCAAAATCTTTTCTGTTCCTACGATAAGGGTGATCCTTAGGTAGGAACCTACGGTGTCCCATATAAACTATCTTTGAGTTTTTTGACAGATGTACCGCATCGGTGTTGCCCAAGCACTTTGACACATCTAGTATAGACTTTTGTCTTCTCTTTGGACAAGCAACCTCGACCTAGCAGGTCGGTGATTGTAGCGATAAGTACTGCCTTGATCGTGACATGTTCCTTTTTGTACTCATCCCAAACATCATCCACACCCTTTTCAAACATCTCCACTAGTTCATCGATCATTGGTTCCAAAAACACATCGATGTCAGTCCCAGGTTGTCTTGGTCCTTGGATCAGTAGGGCATCTGGATGTACAACCACTTTATACAGAGCCAAGGTGGAAGGTTGTATATACAGAGCGTCATTGACCAAGTGCTATGATTGCTTCTAACCTAGTTGAAAGGATTCATCTCATCTATGCCCAAACCAAACTAAAGGTGCCTTACCTCTTCACCCATGTTCTTATAGAACATAGTATTGACTGTCCTCTAGTCCTTCTCATCGATGGGGTGCCTCATCATTGTATCTTTCTTACGTTCTTCGCCATGCCAGCACAACAACTTGGCTAACTTTGCACATGCAAACAACCTATGCACCCGAGGAGCTATAGAGAAATACCAAACGACCTTCACTGGACCTCCTCTAGTCATGGTACCCTCATCTGACAGCGCTTCCTTGTACCATGGAGCTTCACACTTGGGGCATGCATCCAAGTCTTTGTATTTGTCTCCACGGTACAATATGCAATCATTGGAACATGCGTGGATTTTTTTAACCTCAAGGCCGATGGGCAGATCATTTGGTTGGCCAGGTATGTCTTTTCTGGCAACTCATTTTTTCTAGGAGCATTTTCCTTATTATACCTAATAACAGATCAAAGCCTTTATCGCTCAATCCGTTTATCGATTTGAACTCTAACAACATGATGTCGGCTTCCAATTTGCTCATTGAATAATTCTTATACAATGATGTTTTGCATCTTGTCTTATTTTCTCTAGCTTTCTCAGCTGTCTTTCACTAAGACATCTGGTCTCTACATTAAGCAGCAGCTGAGAAATGCCATCGTTATCCTCGGTGTCATTTGTGTTTCTAAACACATGATTAACTATGGTCATAGGTTCTGTGTTAACACCGGGTTCCTCTTCAGCATCATGGATGGCTACGTCAGGCATGGCCACATCATCATCGTTTTTCTGTGGAACATTCACACCAACCTCGTCATGCATAGTCCATATCCTATGGTTTGGCATGAACCCCCTAGTAATCAAGTGCATTCGTACAGACTCAATTTGAGCTCATTTCCTTTGATTCATGCAATCTTTGCATGGGCAGAAGACAGGGTTCCTATTCCTAGCATGGGCTTTGGCATTGGTGATAAACTAGTTGACGCCATGCATATACCGCTTGTCCGTTCGGGATAGATGCATCCACTCTCAATCCATCTCGGCACAAAAAATATTGGGACATTAATTACAGAGAAATTAATAAGAAGTCGAACTTCATGAACAACAATTGTAGCTTGAAAGTACCATTTATTCTACACTTATTTAATTTAGTCACCCTATTTTTAAAAAAACATTATTGTACACTAATTATTAGAAAATTGAAATTGATAGCCCCGGCCATATAAATTGAAAATCGTAGCCCCATAAAAAATAATTATTGTACAATAATGAAGAATAATTATTCTACTCGATGCCATATTAAAATGGAGACACTATTTTTTTAAAGACTAAAATTGGAAACATAACCATGAACAACAATATAGCTATAAACAATGTGTTGGTAGGTGACACATGGATTAATTTGCTCATCAAAATTGTAAAAGAATCTACTCTACTCTTATTAAGAACTAATTATAGCATCACATACTAACAATGATCTTGACCACCATGTAATTAGCTAGGATTTTAAATGTGTTCAAAGACACCAACCTTTTGGATGATGGATTCACCATAATTTGCTTGCAAGCCTTGCACAAAGTCCAACTGGAAAAGTGCTTTCTAGAATGGAGAAAGAACTAGAATGAGAATCAAGCAATGTAGCCATCAAAACAACGCTAATTAAGCAACAAAATCAAAGGGGTGGATGCTTGTTACTAACCTTAAAGCAAAAAGATCAAGCCATTTTTTCAAATCCAAGAACTAGCTTCACGGTGAAGAGCAGCCGCAACAATGGAGGGAGCGGCCCAAACGCGTGCCTCTGCGCTCGGGATGGAAGAGAGGAGGAAGGAGAGGACGGCGCCAGCATTTTGTACTGCTATTTTATCACCGTCAGTTCTTGGCTCAAACCGACAGTGATAGCACCAAATCACTGTCGGCTCTTGGTTAGAACTGGTAGTGATAAGTGGCTGCTAACTCACTGCTGGTGCAAGCCACAAACCGGTAGTGATGTAGTCCTTCACTCCCGGTTTTAGCCCAGCCCTAATCATTTTCTTATTTTTAAGCTCGGAACCGACAATGAAGGTACATCACTGCCCGTTCTTATAAATCCGGCAGTGATGAGGCTGACAGTGATGTCCAAATGTGTAGTAGTGGTGAGAAGCTAGGAAAATCATGTATGCTTTGGTGGTGCAGACACCGGGTGAGAAACCTGGCTACCAAATGGCCTATGGATAATGATTTGCATCTCAGAGACTGTAGGTGTATTTTATAGGAAGAAAATCAAGCGTTGGAATCAGTTTTTGATTTAGATAGCCGGAGCAATAGAAAATTAAACGTTGGAATCAGTTTTTGATTTGGGTAGCCAGAGCAATGTCATGTTGATTCCTTGGTTGGACTCATGAATCCACACAATGGTTTGGATTCGATGAGTGCCTCGATCCATTGCAGGAGCATTTATGATCGTTGAGATCTGGAGAAAGTGCAACAAATATGCCGTCTGTTCAGCGGCTTGATGCCCTCTGTTCAGCTGTTTGACACGAGAGCCGCGAGGGTGCTCTGAAGATTTTTCTGATGTATATAGGTTGCAGTAGTTGGGCCCATGGTGACGTGGCAGCGTGAGAAGCCAGGAAAATACTTTGGGGGGATCTCCTATTTGGTTATAGAAGATTTGAGTATATATCTCTTCCAAGATTTGTATTAGGAACATGTGTACATCGTTAACCCAATAACGAAAGGTTGCTAAAGGGATTGGATCAGGATACCATCAGACAAGAGGTCACTTTCTGAAGAAATTTATTAATTGGGATGCATGTGTCCAAGATAAAAAACAAAGAAAGAATTCCACACACGTCCCTGTTGCTGTGTCGTCGTTTCCCGGAAAACTACGCTTTCTTAGACGACTATAAAGTATGATTGGACATACAAGATACAAGACAACTCATGTAACAAACGCGATTCAGCTAGGAGAGGCGTGGTAAACTGAGATCGAGCTCACTGGCCGGCGCTCGACACGGCGTCGGCGTACAACACGGAGGCCGCGCTCGGGGACGCCGTCATCCAGGCCGTGCGTGACGGGATTGTCGGCTCCCGCGACGACCTCTACATCACGACGAAGCTCGCGGTCACCGACGCGCACCCCGGCCGTGTTCTGCCGGCGCTCCACAAGTCACTCCGGTTGGTTCTTGCAACACAATCGTCACTCTAGCTATTTGGTTGGTTTGGTTCTTCATGAGAAAAGGTCAAAAACGATGATCTGTTTGCGCATGCATATGGTTCAATTCGATCGTCAGGAACCTGCAGATGGAGTACGTGGATCTTTATCTCATTCACTTTCCGGTGAGCATGCGGCCGCCCGTGGTGGAAGGAGGCCTGGCGGTGGTGAAGGAGGACCTGGTGGAGATGGACATGAAGGGGGTGTGGGAGGAGATGGAGGAGTGCCACAGGCGAGGGCTTGCGAGGGCCATTGGCGTCAGCAACTTCACCTGCAAGAAGCTAGAATACTTGCTATCCTTTGCAAAGATTCCCCCGGCTGCCAACCAGGTGATGATTCCATTCCAACTGGAAAAAGAAGCAAACTACTGTTGAAGACGAGCAACTCTGCAACTGCATGCACGCATTTCTTGGTCAACTACCTTGTAGTGGTAGAAGCATGCAACCCAGGCACACATTAAGCTCGCTCATATAATTAAAGTTATCTGGAAAAACATTGTGTAACCAGTAGAATTCCTAATCATTTACCACAATTCCTTTACAATAGGTCTCATGTACGTAACCTATTTCTCCTCGTTAGAGCATCTCCAAAAGACTCTTTATATCCTTCTTAATTGCTATGAATAGATATTTTGGTGAAAAACTAACCTCCAACAGTTTTTCTAAATGGTCATCCAAATATAGTCATCTTTTATTCCGGATTTTTCGATAGCCAAAAATAGAAGACGAGAATGGCTCTCTAGAGTGCGCATAAGATATAGAAAAACTGTTAGAGACTGAAAAGATATAGAAAATGATTTTTATGCAAATAGCTCTCCAAATGATGATTTAGAGAGTGTGATTTAGAAAGGCTCTTGGAGATGCTTTTAGCGCGCTTTGTGGCGCATCTTGTAAAACTTCTCCTGCTTAATACAAAGATATGCAAACCTTTTGCATATTCAAGAAAAAAAAACACTAATAAACAATTAGTAATTGTTCGTTCATCTTTTTCTCATTCGGCGAACAGGTGGAGGTGCACCCACACTGCCGTCAGAACAAGCTAAGAGCATTTTGCATGGAGAAAGGAATCCAACTCTGCGCATTCTCACCGCTTGGTGCCAAGGGCACAGCATGGGCTAACAACTCCGTCATGGAGTGCCCTGTCCTCAAGCAGATAGCCCATGAAAAGGGCAAAACCGTTGCCCAGGTAAATATTATGTTGCTATAAGACGAAAAAAATAATATCTATTATCCCTCCAATTTTTTTACATGACAGTTTAGGACAGTTGAATTTATTTTAGAAAGGTCATATATAAAAATGGACAGAGTAGCACACTCTGGCAATGCTCACTGTACAATTACATTACCTTTCCATAGTTTATTATCCTTTTAGTGTAAAAGATTGCTTCCCACTTCGCGCCGCAGCAATAAACTTGAGAAAGGTCATACTTTTAGCATGTGCTTGGTTCCAGAGTTACAGTGGGTTGGGTTGGGTCATATCAGTTTTTGGGGCTGTTTTGTTTGGAGAACATCTGGGTTGGGTTCGCCCCTACTGGGAACATGCTCCATAGATGTGGGTTGACCTGTTCCTCCAAATGTGAGAAACCGGGCGAACCCACTTCGCCTGGGCATCTGGGCGGGGCTGCACGGAGCAGCTGTGTGGCAGCCACAGCGCGCGGAGGAGTGGCAGCGGCGAGCTGCATGGAGACAAGCACGAGCAGCCATGGGCCGCGCTCGCGCGGAGGAAAGCGACCACGTGTGCGCTGGAGCGGCGGGGCGCGCGAGCGGGCTGTGGCGGTTCAAGCGGCAGTAGGCGGCGTCCAAATCAAGCGGTGGCGCGGCTACCGAGTATGTGCTGAGAGGAAGGAGGGGATAGAGATTGACGCGTGGGGCCCATGTGGCAGGATCTCAACCCACGTCCTATATATCTGAGAGCAAACAAGAAACTTTGATGAACCCAATCCATATAAGCAAACAAGAAACGAGTTCACTCCATTTCAAAAAATTAGGAATGGATCCAACTCAAGCCAAGAAGTCCCGTAACCAAACACATGCTTAAAGTGCATTATATTATACAAAAATCTTAGGTGCATGATAGTACAAGCTAAGTGAATGGAAAGATTAAACTTTCGGAACCAATTATTTACAAACTACTTTTCTCCTATCGAGTTGCAGGTGTGCATTAGGTGGGTGTTTGAGCAGGGAGATTGCGTCATCGTAAAAAGCTTCAACGACAAGAGGATGCGAGAGAACCTCGACATATTCGGCTGGGAGCTGACGGAAGACGACCTTCGCAAAATTCGCTGCCTCCCAGAATCGAGGGGAACCTTCGATTTCTTCGTCCATGAGTCCGGGCCTTTCAAAACCGCCGAAGAGTTTTGGGACGGTGAAATCGTTGCTGGCCAATCCGCTAACCAAATTGCTGTCCGTTTGGATCCGACCAGCTTACAGTAACCGGACTTAAATGGATTTCCAATTACACAGTCTTCATCGGTGCGGACAGAGTTCCCACGCTTCTCTGTTGTCGTTGCTCTCTGTCTCCTGCACACATAGGCTTGTTGGGTGAGCAGGCCTGGTACTGAGGTACTCTGACCGCAGTAGGGATGAAAACGGATTGGATACGGACGGATATCACCGATATTACATTTGTTTTCATATTTCTGTCCAGATTCGGATTCGAATACGGATAGTGTCAACTATGTCGGATAGGATACGATTGGATATCGACATCATAAATATGCGATTTGAGTATTTGGATACGGATACGGTATCGGATGTTGGATATCCGGACTCAGGTACGGACAGATCTCAACCCCTCTAAACAGATTCGATTTCAAATACGGTCGAAAAATATCCATAGCGTTTTCATCCCGCAGCGACACTAGCACGTGTAGCGACCAAATCAAGCTTTGTGGGAGCACTTCTTCACATAACTGTTTGATTGTGTTCCTGGCACGCTCTAGTACACGGAGGTGATTGACTACTACCCGGTGGGTGTTCAGGGACTATACCGCGTACCTCTTCCTGCATCAATTATGAACGACATCGGAAAGCTGACTACATCAACTAGTAAAAGAGGTACCACCGGTGCCTTCCACACTGGTTCTGCCTCTAGGGATGAATTAGGATTGGATTCGCATGGAATCAAAGTCAAGATATCGCTATTTACCACATTTTTATTCGAAATATGAATTTCAATAGCACTATTTACCACATTATTGAATGCGAACACAAAATGGATATCTTGAGTTCGTATTGCCATTCGGATATCTACTACATTTTGACAACATGTATCAATATGCTTATCGATAGTTTTATTTGAAGAAAATCATTATGGATGTAAAGATTTAAAATATGATTATATAACACCTATAGACAACAACAAATCATAAAAATCACATATATATTACTAAATATTTTAATAATTAAATATATCAAAAATCAAGAAACTATGGACAAATATTTATCAACAAATAATTTAAAATATATAAAAATAATTTCATCATATATGAATAACTGAAGTGCTTAAAATTAATATGATTATTAGCCATATTAAAATTAATTAGATTTAACCTTGATATATCATTAATAATATTAAAATTAATATAATGTCATTTGTTATATTAAAATTGGTATCATTTACATTATTAATTAGTCATAGATATAAGTTTTAGATGGTTTTATTGGGTACTTTGTTCTTCAATGTTAGATATTTCATATTTTTTCTTTTTTTTTTACTACGGATCTAGAATCGGATAGTGAAAAATCGTACAAAACAAATTCAGATACACCTATTTAGTATCCATATAGATATTCATATTGACAATAAAACGAATATAGATATTGGATCTTTCAGATACTTTAAATCTAGATCCATCCCTACTACTTTTCTCTAGGTATATCACAGCAACTCTTGTTGCTTTATTTTTTTCATATGGTAACTATAGATATTGGAAGTATGTTAGTCGTATGCAAATTAACAAGATCACCAATGGATATATTATTTGTCACGTATATGCTATTTTTCGGATTAAAATGTGCAGTAATTTGCCTAAATTTCTAGCCATCAAAAACTTTATAGGTACTCCTTTTTGTCCATTGGCTTCGCTACTCCACTTTAGCCAAATGTTTTTATTGTTTAGATTTCAGAATACAAAGAGATCATAAAAAGTCCATATTGTGGTTTATACTGCTACGTGTGTTTTTATGTCGCCACAGGGAAACGATTAGCCCTCTCACTCCTCATGAGGAGTGCATATTGTTGGTAGAAAGTATTGTGGATGTGTACATGTTATTGCCTTGATGCAAAGAGTTATGAGAAACCCTTACTAGAGTGTAAGGAAAATGGACCTCGGCCCATTTAGTTCGGATTTTGGTGTTTGATGATCAATGTAACTAAGTTGGACTAACGTATTTGCAAGTGTTTATTTTATAGTGCAATAGGATGCAAACGCGGATTGGACCAAGATTAGAACGTGAAGAATATGATCAACATTTAAAGGAAGACGCTAGAGGATGTGTGATCAACCTAGAAGTGAAGCTATGAGTCCACTTGGAGGCTATAAATATGTAGCACCTAGTTTTAAAGATAAAACCAGATAGACACTATACGTGAGCCCAGGAAGTCAAGTCTCATATATAGCCATAAATAAGGGTAATATCAAGAGACAATACTTAAATACATAACGTATTAGTAAAAGGAATATAACCTCAGAGTATAGACAGCGGAAAGTCGACTCCGATCTTCAGGCGAAGACTCCAAATCCATAGGGACGACTGACTGGTTGACCACAAGCATAACTTCTTCAGACTGGCAATCTAGTACCTATCCGAGATTTTCATTGGATGTAAAGCAAGTGTAAGCTCACCATGCTTAGCAAGTATATCAAAGGAATCTATGAGGCTCAAAAGGTTTGACACTGTTTGACTGCGGTTCGCAATTTTAGTTGATCAAATTTTAGCATCTTGAATCACTACTTAAATGAACAGTCCCAATTCCCAAGTGATATTAAAGTATAGTCAAGTTTATCTCAATTCCCAACCATCCACCATCCATAGTAACCACTAACCTTGAAGGATCCAGACTGCTCGTATCCGTGAGCACGGCTGTTATAACAGGTCAAATATTTCTGTAGAAATTATATATCTTTACCCACCGAGCCGTGATTCCCAATGCCGGGGTTTGCAAGGCCCACTACACCTCTACCTAGGAAGTGTGGCGGGGTTTCACTATGAAACCCTTAGCTAGTTGCACTAACAAGTCGTAGCTACTAAAGAGTGGCATGCGTGGGCAATGCAGCACGGTACACACATCCTAGTAGAAAAAGAAAAGATATCCTCTTACCCTTACTGGAAGCTACAAACGAGCTAGTACAATCTAGTTAATAGGTTAAAGTCAGAGCCATATGACACTTAGGGTTGTACAGAGCCTCCTGGGTTGCCGCTTCAGGATTAAGTCCTTATGGAGAGGCACTAGAGTACTCAACCACATACTCTAGCCCCCTATCTGTTGCTAAAAAGCTTCAAGTTATCAAATTGCGTAATGTCTTTAGTCATGCTTAGCTATTATTTTATGTTCAGCGCTGCAGCATCTATCCAAAATGCACACCCAAACCATAGGTAACAAGGATATGTGGTACAAGTATTCATCTAGGTAAAGTCCTTAAACGTATATCAAATTAGACACATGCATGAATATAAAGTGTAATAATTCATAGGTACAAGGGGCCTTTGGTACACTTGCCTTAAATACCGATCCTTCGGTAAGCTTTAATCTTCAACGTCCTTCTTCTTCTTCTGGATTGCCACGTATATCTCACCGACTGGACATAATCGTAGAACACCACACAACATCCATACACATACATGCATAGCATATAATTGCATCTATATTAGAATAGTACACCAATCATAGAAAATAATTAAAAGAGATTGAAATACGATTCTACGCATCGCTACGAACACACAGTCACGAGAAGCACTCTAATCGGAGCTATGGGTGAAACGATACAACTACCAAGAGATTTGCTATATATGTGAAAAAGAAAACTATAGGCTTCATTTATTTTAACTATATAAATTCATAAGATATTTTATAAATAATATAGATTGAATTAAGTCAATTTTAGATTTGAATTATAAAACTAAACTAAAACAAATCATATTTTATTTATAAAATCTAGTTGCATAACTGTTAACCATGTTATTTAATAAATAACAATATAGTAAACACTGTTACTAATGCGTAGATTTCGTCACTATGAATCTAACGTAACTTGAACGGACTATTTCAGAGTTAAAATGAATAAGTTATAATTTAAACAAGTTTTCCTATAGTTAAATAATAGATTAAATCTACCCATGAATTTTAGATATTGAAAACATGCCTAATAGTACTATAAACATGTAGAAAACATAAATACGGTCCTAACACAATTCGAACGGATCAAATCGAACTTAAAATGTAAAAGTTACGCAAGAAATAAGGTTCAGTGGCATTTCTGTAAATAACTCAAACTCATTTTTGAATTAAAATAATTAAAAATATGAATTTACATGTTTATTGGACTGCGCGTACTATTTTTGAAAAATACAAGGTCTAAAGTGAATAAAAACAGGACTGAAAACAATTCTTTTGAACTAATCTGGACTGTGGGTTGATTACTTCAAAACGCGGGGGCTAAACTGCAAAACGGGCACGGCTGACCGCGTGTTGACTGCGTGTTGCTGACTAGGAAAACACATGGTGGTGTGTGAGTGGCGTGGTGCACCACACGTGCGTGGGCGCGCGCTGACGCGGCACTATGGACCGAGTCCACGGCCCATGGTGGACCGGTTATACACCGAAACGATGCGATTTAATCGTGGCTGTCTGTGCGAATCTAACGGCGCGAAGTGAACGTGAGGTCCCCCGCCGCTGCTCTGTGCCTCCGGCGAGCCCGCCATGGCCGGCGGCAAGACGAGCTCGGCGACGGATGCTGGTACATCGATTCCGACCATCCTGATTGAAACCAAACACACTAAAGTGAACTACATGCGCTCGCAAACTCGCTAGGGTACCGCAACAGGGATGGGGAGCACGTTGGGGCGACGGTCCCCACGGCAGTGCCATTGCCGGTGTGATGGGAGCTTGCTGATACGGCACTCCAAAGCATTATTCAACGAAAGGAGAGCATGGGTAGGTGGAGGAGCTCACCGCGAGGTCACAGGAAGTGGTCGCGACATCTGGGAGGGCTCCAAAGGCTGGGTCAACGGCGGCGGCGACTGGAGAGAGAGAGAGAGGGTGAGGGTGAATCCGAGCGATCCGTAACCAAAACCAAGAAGTGAGGGCACCTACGGCTACGTCGGGTCATGGAGGATCTTCGAGGTGCGTCGGCGACGTGGATTGGGCACCGGAGCGGCGGATTGCAGAGCGGCGGTGCGAGCTTGAGCGGCGAACGGAGAAAGGAGAGGGGGAGGGGGTCCGGCTCGGGCTTTATAGGTAGGACGAGCTTTGTAGATGGAAGGGGAGCGGGGTGCTGGGGAGGATTGGTCACCTTCCATGTAGGCACGGCGCCGTCGACTTGCCATCTTGGCGTGCGCCATCGGCGGGGCGGAGGAAGGAAAGAGCGTGCGGGGAAGAAAAGGAAAGGGAGGGAGGTGGCACTGATGGGCGGGACCGGCGACGCAGTGAAAGGGGAAAAGGGGCGAGCGGGTGCGGCGCTGAAGGCTGAGGCAGGCGCGCTGAATGGGCCGCGTGCGGGTGCGGACGTAGGCGCGCGGGGCGGGCCACCGAGCTGGCCATGCGTGGGAGAAGGAGGAAAGGAGGAAGGGCGCGGAACTGGGCCGCCAACGGACTGAGGCCGGGAAGGGAAGAAAGGAGAGGTCGGGCCAGTTCCTGGGCTGGGCCAAAAAGAAGAAAAGCAATTTTTTTTCAAAATCAAAACCTTTCCATTTCTAGTTTTCAAATCCCAAGCCAACACTATAACACAACATACCTTTGCCGACACTTTTTACAGTGGACAAAGGGTACCTTTCCCGACAGATAACCTCTCGCGAAAGGTTTTACCGACAGTTTAGAAACAGTCGCGCTATAAGCCGTGGGCAAAACTTTCGCCGACAGTTAAAGGAATCGCCGACACTTTTTGTGTTGCCAAATGGGGAACCTACGCCGATAGTTGAAACCTTTGCCGACAGTTAACCCTTTGCCGACAGTTAAGACCTACGCCGACAGTTTAAACCTTTTCCGACCGTTTGTGTGTTGGCGAAACCATTTTTAAGGTATTTTGTGAATCATGCCCTGTCCAACGACTAAACTATCGACAAAATTGTACTGCAGATATAGATATAAATACAATTTGAATAATTTGACAAATCCACTGTTATTCATATAGAAGGAAAATCCCAATTCTTAGGAGCTAGATAGAGTTGATTCATTTTCGGAAAACAGTGTTCTCATCAGGTCTGCAAAACATGACATAGACGTTCTGAACTTGAGACAACTAACAAAAAAAGCCAGAGTAATATTTAATAGGCCACACATTTCTGCAGAGGGACCATCCATGAGAATGCTCTAAGCTGCAGCGCCCTTGCCCTTCTTGCGCTAAAGCGTCTTCATGTAGAACTCAAGCTCTTTACCCTCATGAATGTACCTGTTATACAAAAAAAGAAAAGTGTATTGTAAGGAGCTACCTGCAAAATAAAAATAATTTTTGTATCATAAAAAATCATGGATTTAACAATAAATTGCACGATGGTGCGAAATAGCACACTGCATAAAGGTTATATATTATAATTATCAAAGTAGCTAAACAGAGCAAGATGAAGGATTAGATTTTCCAAAGCAATTCCACTATTTTTCTAGAATTACCCACTTGACAATCAACGGTTAAAATGACACACTTTGTACAATGGTGGAATTGCCATACTCATTTTGGGATTACTTATGATTTTCCTGGCACTACTATATGACATTTTGCTGTACTATAGTCAGAAATTTAGACTACCACTAGGCCAGGCTTCAATCTGAATGAGAAATTAGGAAGATAGAAAAAGAACATTCCAGGCTCCTAGTACATGTACCTTCATTGGCTTCTTGAAGGCACCTACAAATTCACATGATAGCTGTGGCCACAGCTCAGCTTCCCAGTTTCCTCGTTTGCTTCAAACTCTTCCTGAAAATTGAAATGGAATCGATGGCTACACATCAGGTGCCGAGTAGAGGTGCAGGAAGTGAGGAGGGAAAAGAGAAAGAGAAGGGGCATACTTGACAGATGCTACATCTCCTATCCATTTCTGTACAAAAATGGTTGGGGTTGAAGGCGGAGTACTTGACCATCCTAAGGCTTTGAATGATCTCGTCTTCACGAAGCCCTGTACTTACATGTCCAATCCGGTCCTCAAGATCGAGCAATTCCTGTCAAGTGAAACAGTGAGCGATGATGAAGGCATAAAATCTTCTGTTTTATTTTACATGGTATGCAGTGAGAAGATACGTCATATGTCATGTTGTCAACATCGAGGCGCCAATCCTGATACTGATCATAAATACCCATTCTTCCCAATAATATCCTTGTTCGGAACATCATCTGCAAGTCACAAATAAGAAGTTCGAAAAATTAAAGAAGAAAACACAGCACCTAAAAAAACACTGACTAAAGACATCAACAGGTTCAGTAGGGGCTCCTGAGCCCCTCCTGTTCCCTCAAAAAAAAGACATCATCAGGGATCTCCCCTAAAAAATACTGCAGGATCTACAATGCACATGGATGACGGGGTGGAAGCACACCAATAGCCAGGTGTCGATCTCCTCGGTGTGTGCGTTCTACGGACTAAAATACCATGTGTATAGAACAAGTACATAGGGCTACATACTAAAATACCATGGAAATAGTACTGTTAACTCCTTTACCTGAACACCTAAGTACTTCAACCAATAATTGCAGCACTATAATGTAATAACAAAGAGCACCTTTCACTGACAAAAATGCTAGTTCACATTCTATATTACCTTCTTATACAGCTAATTAACACCTACTGCTACTATAGAACGAACCTACTTGAACACAACACCTAATTTTAATCATTGGTAATGTGTGTAATCCATTGCCACTGGCTCATTCCAGAAAGCTCGGTAAACAGCAAAACAAGCAACATTTCAGCAACATGGCAGTTAACCGAAAGAATCAGCAACATGGTTGTTCAGCTCAGCACAATGATTCAACATTGATGCATATAACCAGAACTCTGCATCTACACTCAAAGTCCCACCTGACCACCAACAAACTTATCTATTCCTGAGCCATGTTCTCCTATTACGGTATCACCTGCCGTCATGTGAACCCCTCATATCTGTGGCCGTTTCCTCAATGGGTACATTACCAGCAAGTAGAGTAGAGTAGATAGCATGGGGTACCACACACTTCCCAAGGTGCAGCCTGTTCTTAGCTACTGGATGTTCAACTCTAATAGAAAGTCCATGTTAGTTGACACTCCATATCTCAAAAGGATGATATCATGTGAAACACTCAACTAACAAATGAAGCAGAAATACACACACCGGAAGTCACCTATAATTATAAAAAGGGGTCCTATTGCAGGCAAGGACTTCATAATAAGTTTTTTTAAGGCTCTGAAGTCTGACCACAGCGACGCATTGTGAATTTGTAGTTTGCAGAGTTGATTCATAACAAAATTCATATCCAAGCACACGACACAGTGAGTTGAACAGAATAGATGCTGCGTAACTATATCGTACCTCTTCCTCAACCCGAGCTTGGGAGTGCCATTGCTTGAATGGGGCAGCATCAACTTGCACAATGGCACTCTTCACAAGGGTTTGAGTCCTCACAAGCTCATTGTTTGATGCATTGTAGACCACGTATCCAGGCGAAGAGCCCTCCACTTCACATTACCTCCACGAACACGAACCCTCCTCACTGTCTTGTTGCTTGACAACTTGGTGTTGGCCGGCTGGCGCCCAAGCTCATACCTTCAAGAGAAGAGTTCAGCTACATTATAGCTGTATCCTACCAGAACAAACTAAGAATCATTTTCGTTAATCATTGTTAAGCCAACAATATTTGGAATCAACAGTTCATGCTGATTACTAAATAATTACAACAAAATATTACTTAATGATTCTTTTCTAGCACATACTGATAAAAAGGAAACTATTGATCTTGGCAAATAAAGTGCACATAGCGTGATTCAGAGTTGTTGCACTCATATTCCAGCACTAATGAAAATTAACTAGCTAACAAATTTTGGTAGTGAGGCTTATACAATTGGGAAGGTATAATACTAGAATATCAGCACCATAGCGATGGTGGCTTCCCATCAAACACAAATTGTAGTAGTGCAGTTACAAAGAGAGCTGACACTATAACAAAACCCTGAAAAAAAGTTCAGTTCCCAGATGTCAATGAAAGGCATGGCTGTTTTTCATTTAATGTCAGTTTAGGCACTTGCCTTTCTAACTCCACCTGAGGTAAAGAATGGTGATTAGAGACCCACACATCAATGAAGATCTATTACAGCTTTTGCTTCCATCTGTGACGGATGTTACAGATGTACTTTTCAGTCAATGCAGGACATATCAGTGCCTTCAAAAGTTGGCATTAAAAATTGAAGCATAAAGGGAGGCAATACCTATTTCAATAATTTGGTGAGAAAAAGTTCATTTGCACTAAAGACAGTGAAGCAATATCCTAGTTAGATCCTCGAAGATCAATATTTACCTACTTGGCTATTTTAGACCAGTCAAGCAACAGATGCAAACATCAATATGGAAAAGCCTAATTATCAAGGCAAATGGCAAGGGTGTAATGCCAGGATATTATCCTGTCTTGACCATGAACCATCCATAAAAAAATTGGAATGCCTAGATTAACTGCTAGCCTGCTAGACTGATGTGCTACCTTAACAACTCACTAATGTTCTAGGTTCTACATTAACAAAAAAATTGAAAATTGAAAATTTATCTTATAGAGTTAATTACATAAAGCAGAAGATTGGAATTGCGTACTGGAAATATTGGTAACCAAGGTGTACGGTGTTTTTCTCCATTTCAGTAACAGCATGTCATTGCAAATAGAAGTAGTTTGTGACAAAGAACACTCGTCTTTTAGGTTACATTCCCGCCTGTTATATACATACATATATGAAAACACGACCATATGGTGCGAGATGACGAATCATATGGTTCATACATCCTTGTAACTGCACCACAGCATTGATGCGAGATTAGAGTTCTAGTTCCAATATCACCAAATAGTAATCTAGAGTCTGTAACCAATTTCTAGGTGGTTTGGAAGCCCTAAAAATTCAGCTCGCAGGGCAGATATAATGAATTTCCATTAAGTTTCCTACCAACTAGAATGATCTTGGAACGTTTTAGCACGGTTGTGTACTCGATACATGAACATCACAAATCAAAATATATGAACCTATTGACCTATGAAAAGAAAGACACGTTTTATTACCATAGTGTCAAATAAGCCTCAGACAATTTCTCCCATGGAATCACGTTTACTGAGAACAGAAGGGGGAAAAATCAGATCAGGGATAGCCTCACCATTGCTTGGCGTGGAAGACCCTCTTCTTGGTCCCGCGTTCGCTATGGCTGCCTCGCCACCGCCGGCGCCGCCCCCTGACCTGGGGGTGACAGATCCGGCCACCAGAACACCGGATCCGCCAGCCCAAGCCCTGGAGCAGCCCAGGCCGGCCCCGTCGGCGCCGCCATGCGAGGAGGAAAGGGGACGACGGAGGGGAAGAAGTGGAAGAGAAGCCCGCCGCCGTCACCACCACCCTGTGCCTGCCCAGGCCTCTGGCTGGCGCCGTCGCAGTCATGGCTAGGCGGCCTCGTCGAACCCCACGTGGCTCGGGCGAGGCGACGCCCGCCGGCCCACGTCATCCCGTGCCGCCACTCCACCAGACGAGAGGAGGGTCCCGCCGCCGCCATCCTGGGTGGCCTGCTCCGCCGGCGACGCAGCGGGAGAGGGGAGGGAAGGGGAGGGGGCGCGACGGCTAGGGTTGGTGGCGCGCCATTGGCTGTGGCGCAGGTTGACGGGCATGGGGGCGGCGGACGATTGGGGGTAATGAGCCTGGGGACTTTTTTTTTGTGTGTGTGTATAGGCCGTGTTGTGCGGGGAACGACGTTCACCTGGGTAGTCTTTCACCGACACTTGTAGCGTGGTTACGTTTAGGCAACACCGACACTTAAATAGTCTAGAAATTTTTGCCGACAGTTTTTCAGCCAGCAGAAAAACGCCGACACATAACGTGTGGCCTTATGACCTTATTGCCGACACATAATTTGATGTTAAAAAGTTACACATTTGCCAACACATAATATGTAGTTGAAACCCACCTTTTGCCAACACATAACTGTAGGTAAATGTGTGTAATGGTGTAGTGCAAATTCAAATCAAATTCAGGTATAGTTTCAAATACACTTCCCTATTTAATTAAAAATGGACAATTTTGTTAGGCTTTCCAAGACAAACTTTACAACTTTTAAAAATACTTTTATTTTTCTAATTTTCTTTTCTTTCTTTTCTTTTATTTCAAAGCCATTTTTAATTTTATTTCAGAAGCATTTTAACCATTTTGACTTTTCAATTAAAACCACTCAACCAATAAAATCAAATGCAATGGCATGTATGCTCAAACATATTGCTACCTTATGATATATTTTAATTTAATATAAATTTTTATTTTCCTATATTTCATGTGCACAAAAATTCATAAATAAATCATTTTAGCTCTATTTCAAAAGAGGCAAATTTTAGGGTGTTACAAAATACCACCTCAACCGACCATTTGGGGTAAGAGGGAGCTAAGGGAAGATAGGAGGGTGTTGCCACACCTCATTTGTGCTCTCCACTTGCATAGGGCTTAAAGAATAACTTGGTGATTAGCGTATGTGCTTTGCGAAGTGCTTAGGTCAGTTAGACCACTCTCATATGCGCTTGCTCTAGGCTTAGGTCTAGTTGCTAGTGAGGTTTGCATACCTCTCATCCAAAGGTGCTTGCGCGCACCGTGCTTGTACTTGGCGGGCTTGTAGTCTTGTGAGACCACACCAACCGCGTTTGTGGTGTGACCGCCACCGTGTACCGAAGAGAACAAGACCTACGGCGTTTCGGCCAGAAGCTTGATAGTGAAGACGGCGAGGAGCGGTCCAGGAGAGGCTTGCTAGAAGGCACACCGGAGACCCACTTGCACGTGCGAAAGGCTTGGAGCTATCCACAGAGTTACCCGACCGGGAGCTTGGCCCTTGCAAGGGATTCCTTGCAAGGGGCTCCAACGAGGATTAGGGGGAAGCTTTAGCACTTTTCAATACCTCGGTAAAAATACCAGAGTCGTTGTCAGGAGTTTGCATCTCTACCTCACCTTTACCTTCCGCATTTACATTGCTACCTTGGTTGTGTGCTTTACTTCCCTAGCTTAGTTGATAGGCTAGTTGATAGGATTGGAACCTAAGTTGCATAACTCTTTTGCCGTAGAGATAGCAACACACCTAGCAAAACCTAATTGCATATTTAGATAGATTACTTTCTTGCATAGGTTTTGACTAGGTGGATTAGAGGCCTTAGTTAGATGTAGAATTTTAAGTTTCCTAATTCACTCCCCTCTTAAATGTTACGGTCCCTTACATAGAGTCCAAGTTCAAGGTTTCTAATGTTGGTTGTCAGCTATATATCATGGAGCAACTATATGACTACAAGATGGTCGAAGTCCATTTTGTAGTAGAGCAAACTTAGGAGATACATGCACTAGCAAAATAAGTTGAGAACTTGGTTGTGTGCTGACAAGTTTGTGGCAGTCGACATTATTTCTAAGTTATGAGCGCCATTTGGACATATATTGCCAGTTTGCCTCTCCTCTAAAATAATAGACAAAAGTTTGGCATTGTTCAATATATAAGGAAAAGGGAAAAGACATTTGGGCCAAGAAGCTTGAGTATAGTTACAGTGCCAATATGGTGCAAAAGAAGAAATCTCAACCTTTCCATAATAACAAGTCAAAGGAGCATTTGTGTCTGTAAAATGCAATACGTAACTAACTAGAAGCCAATGATGAGTCCATTATATTGGTGGTTAAGAGGAATGACTATAAAATAAACATTTTTTTCTTAGCGGCTACAATAATTTATTGTTTGCACCCAAGGAAACGAGCACTTCTATGGAGGTTACCAATCACACCTAAGGAAATATGCATTTTCCTTGGCAGTGTGATATACCTAAGGAAATGTTGAATTACCTTGCCAGTTTCAAATAACACTCAAAGAAATATGGAATTACCTTGACAGTTTTGAATAGCACCCAAGAAAATATGGAATTAGCTTGGCGGTTTGGATTAGCACTCAAGAATTATGCATTTCCTTGGAGGTTTCCTACCATTGCCAAGGTAATGATATATCCTTAAGGGTTCAATTTCAGCCACTTAAGGAATTTATTAGCCGCCAAATATATCCTATCTTCTGGTAGTGACTAGCCCAATTGCCGCCTGTGGAATGACTAGATACCACTTGGGCTAACCCGTTATTAGCTCACATGTTGTAGTATTCTTACCCATCGGTTACACAAGTACCTCGTGAGTCCTTCATGAACCCCTTACAAAGAAAGAATAAGCACGCTCAGGCAGGTGGAACTCGAAAGTCCTGGTCAAGGGGAGTGGCTAAAGCACTCAACTGAGGCAGAGACATCATCATCAATATTATTTAATTTTGATCATAAAGCACTTGGGGTCCTCATATGATGACATGGCCCACATATATCATTATGGCGGATAAAATTAACCAATCCTCTTGTCTAGGGTGGTCCGAGCGAACTAATTGGAGCCCGACATCCACCTAGGGGATCTTCACCAACTGAGTAAATATACATGTACCCCGATTTGTCAAGATTTGGTGTAAACTAACTAGGAACGAATATGTACACCAATCATCCATATGTAACCCTGCACCCCCGCAGAGTATAAGTAGGGGTAGAAAGCCCCTTATCTGTATCTCTCACATCTTCACTCACCTCTGAGAAAACGGTGAACAAGCAATAATACAAGAAGATACACATAGACATATATCACCCTCTGTATGAACTGGTATAAACTTCATGTCCCATGTGTTACCATCTAGATGCACTACTTGCACAATGACCATCTTCACTGTCCAATGACAATACACCAACACACGCCATAGACGTACTCTGAGTTGTGTAACCACGAAAGATCAGTGGCGTACGCTAGAACAAAATATCAGAAAGTACATTGACTATATCTAATATGACATGTCAAAATATATACTCTATGTCAGGATTAGGAATAGCGCCGTTGGACACCCTTGACTTTATTAAGGATGGATAGCAACACTAGTATTCATCCACAGACCGGCCAACCATATGGATGAGGACACATATCCTTGCGTGTAAAAATCAATCACCAGAATATTTTTGTGAAAACTTGGAAAGAAAATTTCAACAAAGAAAAGAAAAGAAAAGAAAAGAAAACAAAATGAAATACTCCCTCCGCCAATAAAAAAAATGTAATTATGGGTTCCGTGTCGGTTAAACTAACTTAAGTTTGATCGAGTTTATAGTAAATAGTATTAGTATATATATCTTTAAATAAATTTATTATGAAAATATATTCTATAACTAAATTAATGATACTTATTTTGTATCGTGAATGTTAGCACTTTTTTTATATAAATTTAGTCAAAATTCAAATTGTTTCCTGGTGTGCTCGCCCTCCGGAGCTCGACGTGACGACGCCGTGACACCGCGGGCGTGCTCGCCAGCCCGGCACGCGGCACGGCACGCATCAATCATCAAATCGGATTTTACAAACTTTGGGCTCTCCTGTTTGTCTTGACGTGAAAAAATCGTCAGTCACACCATATATAGATGGAAAAAAACAAAATCCTAACTTGATCGCCATGCACACAAATCTAGATAATGCCGGATTTGACTGGATGGACATGGACAACAATTGGACGTCCTCTTATATACGTATGTCAAGGACGAGTCGGATGGGTTTCCTCCCACTGCCGGCGTCTCATCCATTCCAGTCTAAGCTGCTTGCCTCCACTGCTGCTCATCTCACTCTCACTACAGTGCTTGCTATTCCTATGGCTGCCGCCGGTGATGATCAAGCAGGGTCTGCGGTGCCGGCTGTGGCACTGAGATCCGGCAAGCCGATGCCGCGGATAGGCCTGGGCACGGCATCCTTCCCGCTCGGGGACGCCGGGGACCGCCCAGTCGTACGGGAGGCCCTCCTGCGCGCCCTGGACGCCGGCTACCGCCACTTCGACACGGCCGCGGTGTATGGCACGGAGCGCGCGATCGGGGATGCCGTGGCGGAGGCCGTGCGTGCCGGGACGCTCGCCTCCCGGGACCAGGTCTACATCACCTCCAAGCTCTGGATCACGGACGCGCACCCTAGCCACGTCCTGCCGGCGCTCAGGAAGACCCTCCAGTACGTAGCCAATGCATACATGCATATGGTCCCCGATAGTTGCTGATAATAATTGATGGCCGCCGGACCGGGGCCGGCCGTTCAGGAATCTGCAGATGGAGTACGTGGACCTGTACCTCATCCACTTCCCGGTGAGCATGCGGCTGCCGGAGGCGGAAGTAGGGGCGGGACCGGTGCTGGCAAAGGAAAACCTGGTGGAGATGGACATGAAGGGAGTTTGGGAGGAGATGGAGGAGTGCCACAGGGGAGGGCTGGCCAAGGCCATCGGCGTCAGCAACTTCAGCTGCAAGAAGCTAGAGTACCTGCTCTCCTTTGCCAAGATCCCTCCGGCAGTGAACCAGGTTAGTGATTGGATTCCGTTTCCTTTGGATCTTCTCCCCCCATGAGGGCACCAGGACCAAGCAAACCATGCCGTTTTTCTTCTTTCTCTGATCTGATGACGACGTCTAACACCGACGACGACCTCCGATCCACCGCCCCGCCCTACCGCCGGTCCGGCCCTGCCGGCGTCGCTGTCCCCAATGTAATTAAGCTACCACTGTTAGCCAAAGCTTTTACGTTGAATTCTGTTTAATTAGTTGGTTTAAGTCCATTTCTTTCGGTTGAGTGATTGAGTCCATCGTGGACGCGCGCACACGAATTCTGAAGATATGAGTCGAGAACCGCTTGCCCGCTGGTCGGATTCGGATGCTGATCAGGTCAGGACGCACGTCACGTGGCTGTGGGGATATATGATGGACGCGCGCAGTCGGATGCATGGTCCTCTTCGAGTTCCAGGTTTTCGCGTCTGTTTGTTTGTCCTCGCTGGTGCAGATGCAGTGGTGCTACACGTTCTGGCGACGTCTCACAACCACACGCCACAGCACCAGGTCCACCAGCCACCAGCCACCTACTTAGGCCTACTTTGGCAACAGGGGAACCCAGAGGGATCCCTGTGATTTCCCTGGGCCAAAAACCCACGAGCCAATCTACCCTGGGACAATCCGCCGCGCACTTTGGAAGCCCATCCGCACCGGGCTCGAAGCCCGCTTCCCCTCCTTTTCCGCGCGGAAGGAATTCCACTACTCCGAAGGCTGGGAGGGTTTCCCCGACTCGTCACTCGCTCACTCGCGACTCGCGAGGCTGCCCTAGGCGCTGAGGCCGCCGCCACCCCTAGCATCCGGCCGCCACCACCTCGGCATCCCGTCGCTGCCGCCCCTCCGCCTCCTCGGCATCCCGTAGTTGCCGCCCCTCGGCCTTCTCATCACTTCGGCTCACGCCAACGGTGAGCACGCCTCAACATCTCTGTGAACGCTAGGGTTTCAGGTCTCATCCTCTCTTCTCTTTCTTGTAGATCCTAGGGCTGCCGCCGCCACCTCAACGCCCGACTGCGTGAAGCTGATCCAGTGCCACCGCCGCCCGCCGACCGGACCGCACCGGCTCAATCTCCACTGCTCCGTGACTGCCCCCGCCTGGCCGCCTTGCCTAGTCCCAAGATCCAGTGAGTCCTTCCTCCCTCCTCCTTGTCTCTCCCAAGTTTGAGCTTCTGCGACTTGGATGTGTACCTTTTACTCATTGGATGTGCTTGTAGTAGCATGCTGAGAATATCATGTTTTGTCTGATGGTTAAAGAACTGCCTTAATCAGCAGTGCCTGCGACTTGGATGTGCTCAGCGATGCTGTGCATGCACTGGGGTTTCCTCTATTAACACCCTGATTGCCTCGTTAGAAGTTGAAACTGCTATACATTTTGTGCCAAAATACAACTCCTAACTTGTATTACATAGTCAAAGCCATCCTAGACAGTTTCCTCAGTGCTTGAATCTTCAAATGGCGTAACACAATCTAGGCTGGAAATTGTGTGTTTCATATATGCATTCGATCGTCTCAAAGAGAGCTATGCAATTGTGAAGTCCAGTATATAATTTGACAAATTTATCAAAACCAGCACTTATTTCGAAAAATGGGAAACAAGTCAAATCTAATTCCCCATAATTCTCAAGTCTTGTTAGTTTTTTGTTTCTTTTTTTGAAGGAACGTCTTGCCAGTTTTACATGGCAACACTACCAAATACTAGTAGGATCTAAATGCATTTAGGGCCTGTTTTGATTGTGGCCTGTCAAGCATGTATGGTCCAGGTAAACAATTCTAGCCCCAAAATTCTACAATCGGACGTGTGGCAACTATCCCTGGCCGAGGCAAATTTCCCAAGCAGCAATCACACTCCAAACCAGTGCCGCCATCGCCCGCTGGTACAATCTCAGGTCTCGGCAATAGCGGCACAGGGCGTGACATACCACAAAACATGACATCGCTTTAGATTACTACTGGTTGCAACCTCAGCCACTAGATCGACTTCATCCGCGTCCACACCATCACCAGTCGTGTGAGATTCAACAAAGTTCTGGAACTGTGTCCCCACCTGTGTATTCGCGATCTGCACCAGTATGAAATTACAAGCTTTGCTTATATCTGTATCCTAGATGCCAATACCATACGACAAACTTTTATATGTTCATCATTTATGGTATTTGATTATATATTGATGATGATGTATGATTTTTTTTATGTTTTAGCAACATTTATTCTCAAGTAAGATCATAAATAAAATTGAAAGCTTTAATTTGCTGCAATCTCATGTGCACCATGCATGATGGTTTTTTTTTCTGTTGGAATTTTAGCACCAGTTCTTGAAATTGGCTAGATATCTAAATAGAAACTCAGTGATCGATATCATTGTTTAAATCACTTCTTTGATTGACTCTTTGTGGGCAATCTAATGCATACACAATCATCAATATATGATATATAGGTGCATATCTCAAATGTGTCAAATCATTGTGTGTGTGAACCTTGATCTGGCTATATAAGTTTTCTGTGTTGTGCCTTTTTCTGATCTTGCTAAGGGCATACTGTCACTGGTATGAAGATATGCGTGGTCAATCCACCAAGATGGTGCATGCAATCTGCTACTTTTTTTGCCCTCTTCATGATTATCATGTTCATTCGTCTCTAACTCTGTTCCGGTATGAAAATTGCTTCTTGTTTGAAATTGTACTGAAGTATCCGTCACCATGCAGTTTTCCGGCATCGATGTCCACTTGATCACCCAAGCTATTTTCATTTATATACTTTCTTCCAACAAATTATAAATAAAATAGGATCTGTCTATTTAGAACTCAGGGTGATCTACCCCCTCCAAAAGCTCAAGCAATTTACGGGGACAAATTATACAAATGCAACACAAAAACAAAGTTCAAGTGATTTAGTCCCAATACAGAATTCGAGTGAAACAAAGCTTAAAATCAAACAAATTTGCATACATGCCTGGATGAGTAGGTGCTGATGTAAGTGTTGCCTGGATGATTAGGTGCTGCTGTAGAGTGCTATAAATATGATTAGGTGCTGCTGTAGAATGTTATAGAAAATGATTAGGTACTTCTGACTTTTTTAGACTTTTAATACTTGTTTTCTCTACTTTTAATACTTGTTTTCTCAACTTTTTTAGACTTTTAATACTTTGAATCTGTCCCTTCTAATACTTGTTTTCTCTACTTTGAGTGCTCTCCTTTTCTCTAGTTGATTTGAATTGGTAATATATATGTAATAATATAATTTCATATATGTAACACTAGATGGCTTCTTGGGAAGAGCTTGCTAGGAATTTTTTGTTGGAAGAGGAAGAAGAAGATGAGGAGCTATTCTTTGTTCTTCTCCCTGCTGTAATGCCCTTTATCGACGAAGAGAAAACACCTGAGCATACCTCTTCTCTTCCTGGTGCTAAAAAGGTTAAAGAGATCCTCGAAGGACACGAGAATTGGTGCAAGGAAGAATTTAGGATGGAGGCTGAAATATTTAGAACTATAGCAAACTTTCTCAGGGCCGAGAACTTGCTGCGTGACACGTGGTATGAAGATTGAGGAGCAACTTGGTATTTTTATGTTCATGCTCTCTCATAATGCAAGCACAGAGAGGCTTAAAGGAGTTTCAACATAGTGGTGAGACAGTGCATAGGAAAATATATGATGTCTTCAATATCATTCCAACATTAAGCCAAAAATTCATCAGACTTCCGAATCCAAGCCACACACACACATGAAGATTACATGTGACCCTAGATTTATGCCATTCTTTCAGGTCGGTTAATACATACAGTACACTTTCCTTAATACCATTCCTAAATACAATCCAAATATTTAGTAAATTTTCTTACCAGCAGAACTGCATCGGCGCTATCGATGGTACGCATGTCCCAATCACAATTGGACAAGACAAGGCCAGTCCCTATAGAAATAGGAAGGGGACACTATCGCAGAATGTTATGTTTGCCTGTGACTTCGACTTGAAGTTCACTTTCATCTCATCTGGTTGGGAAGGATCCGCATCTGATGCAGGAGTGTTGCGGTCTGCTCTTGGCAAGGGATTTACTGTGCCAGCAGGCAAATTCTATCTTGTAGACGGTAGGATATGCAAACACACCATCATTCCTTGCTCCCTACCGAGGAGTTAAGTATCATCTCAGTGAGTTCAGGAGACGTGGCCAGAGGGGAAATGCATATGCCAACTACAAGGAATTGTTTAATCATCGGCATGCGATTCTTCGAAATCACATTGAGAGGGCCTTTTGGGGTTCTCAAAAAGCGGTTTCCAATTCTGAAAGTGGGGACACATTACCCAATTGAATCTCAAGTTATGATTCCAGCAGCTGCTGCTGTGTTTCACAACTATCATTAGAGGGTTGAATGGGAGTGAAGAGTGGCTAGACATCCTACCTGATAATATCAACCCATCAAATTACATTTTTGGACCACACGCCACAGCACCAGGTCCACCAGCCACCAGCCACCAGCCACCAGCCACCTACTTATGGATTGGGATATGAAGTTATTTTCAGACGCTAGCGATCTCTGTTACTGCTGTGGAGTCTTAGGGAACGGTAATGACAGGCCCCATGTGAAAGCCACTTCTCTAGTGATATACTCGCCCTTGGCATATATAGGAACCCATGTAAGCCTTTAATCTGTATTCGTCCTTTGATCATTGTTTCTGCGCTTTCAGTCGGTTGTTTTGCTGGCTACTGCATTTCATTTGAGGTGCAATGTGCTGCCTCCTCGTTCCAAACTGTAATACGTTTTGTTTTTTTAATACATTGTTTTTACTATATATCTAGACATAGTATATATCTAAATGCATAGAAGAATGTGTAAGAGGGAGTATGTTTTATTCATCTTGTTTGCACGTGTCTCACTGAAATTAGAGCAGGTGGAGGTGCACCCGTGCTGCCGGCAGAACAAGCTGAGGGTGTTTTGCAGGGAGAAAGGAATCCAGCTCTGCGCCTACTCTCCACTAGGTGGCAAGGGAGCGCCATGGGCCAACAATTCTGTCATCAACTGCCCTCTCCTCAGGCAGATTGCCCATACAAAGGGCAAAACCGTCGCCCAGGTGACTCACTGTATAAGTAGATTTCGTTTTTCCATAATCTGAGCATTTTATTTACTACGAAGTGTTGCTTGTTACCACCATGGAAACAAGTCACACGGATAGACATAATTTTAGAGAAGAAATTAAAGATACAAAAATTCAGTGGGCTGCCTTGGCTGATTATACTAGCTTATTTGGAATGGTGCAGGTGTGCATTAGGTGGGTGTACGAGCAGGGCGATTGCTTGATAGCTAAAAGCTTCAACGAGAAGAGGATGCGAGAGAACCTCGACATCTTTGACTGGCAACTCACGGAAGACGAGTGTCGCGAGATTAGCACACTCCCAGAATCGAGGGGAACCTACGATTTCTTCGTCCATGAATCTGGGCCGTACAAAACTGCTCAAGAGTTTTGGGATGGTGAGATTGTGGCTGGCCAGGCTAACAATAGTGCTTTGAGTTTGGATCCTACCAACTGAACTGATCAGTGTGCTAGGTTTTACTAGTAAAGAAAACTCTATGCTTTCATTCCACTTACTAGGTATATACTATGTTTTTTTATATATTTTGCATGTATTTTTAATCTTGGATATGCAAACTTTTAGTTCCAAAAAAGCTACTATTTGAAGATGTATTTTCTATAAAGAAATAATTTTATTAATTAACAATTGTTATCACTACCGGAAACGTCAAATTTGCCGAGTGTTTTTATGTTTGTCGAGTGTATTCTCTCGGACACTCGGCAAACAAGTTCTTCGCCGAGTGCTGCGCTAAAAACACTCGGCAAAAAAAAAAACACTTGATAAAGAGGAGGTTTGCCGAGTGTTAAAAAATACACTCAGCAAATAAGGGGTTTACCGAGTGTTTTTTTTTGACACTTGGCAAAGAAATAAAATCTTTTTTTCTGGAAAAGAAGGAGAAGAAAAAAAATGAAAAAAAAACTTTACCGAGTGCCCAAATCTAGGACACTCGGCAAAGCAAAAAAAATCTTTTTTTCTAGGAAAGAAGGAGAAGAAAAAAATGAAAAAAAAACTTTGCCAAGTGTCCAGATCTAGGACACGGGGCAAAGGAAAAAAATCTTTTTTCTAGGAAAGAAGGAGAATAAGAAAAATGAAAAAAAAACTTTGCTGAGTGCCCAGATCTAGCACACTTAGCAAAGGAAAAAAATTAACCAGGCCCCAGCGGAAGCCCCTCCCCTCCCCCTTCTTCTTCCCCCGCCGTCACCCCTCCCCTCCCTCCCCTCCTCCCTTTTCGGCCCGACGCGACCCTCCCCTCCCCTCCCCTCCACCTTCTTCTTCCCCCGACGGCTGCCCCTCCCCTCCCCCTTCTTCTTCCCGCGGGCGCCCCTCCCCTCCCCATTCTTCTTCCCCGACGGTGCCCCTCCCCTCCCCCTTCTTCTTCCCGCGGGCGCCCCTCCCCTCCCTCCTCCCCTGCCTCCTCCTCAGATCCGCCCGCCCAGTGCCCTCTCTCCGGCACCGCCGCGCCGCTCCCCTCCCTTCGGGGGGGGGGGCCCTTCACGGCCGCGCGTGAGGCAGCCCAGCCTCTCCCGTCTATGGCGTAGGGCGGCTCGGCCCCTCCCGACAATGCGGAGCAGCAGTAGTAGCGGGTGGCGGTGCAGATCCGCCCTCCTCCCCTCCCTCCATGGCTCCACCGGTGGGAGGCATCACGGATCCGGTGGGATGGAGCCACCACGGCGCGGATCCGGCGGAGAGGTGTCGTCCAGCGGCGGATCCGGTGGGTTAGATCTCGGTGGCAGTGGATCCGTGGATCTGATGGTTAAGAGCCCTCCGGCGGCAGGCTCCACGGCGGGCGCGTGGTGTGGTGATGGTGGTGGTGGCCGGCGGCTATTGTGGTGGTGGTGGCAGTGGTGGCCGGAGGCTTGTGGTGGTGATGCCGTCCGGTGACTTGTTTTTTATTATTTTTTTCTGAAAAATGTTTGCCGAGTGTTTTTTTTTTTGACTTGGCATAGTCTTTGCCGAGTGCCCGACGATTGACACTCGTCAAATAGCTCTTTGCCGTTAAAACCTACGTCGAGTGTCGTTTGCCGAGTGTTTTTGGGGCTTTGCCGAGTGCCCCAGGCACTCGGCAAAGCTCCTATATTCGGTAGTGTATATCAAGTTCATATATGATTATTCATCCCTGACCTCTACATAAAAGCCCACAAATTAATTAAAAAAAGAAAAGGCTGGTGGTCATGTCTTCAGTTACTAGTTCGGTTGTTTCTTTCTGAAACCACAGCTTAAGAAGGCCTGCTGGGCATATATTTGAAGAACAAGAATTTTATTTTTTGAATTTGCATGAGGTCTGCATATATCTTTACATTAAGATACGCGCAGGGCTAGAGACGTGCTGGGGGTTTGTCACTTTGTCCATTGAATTACAACTAGCAGGCCAACTAATAAAGGAGACTTACCCTGACTCTATAACGCTCGCCTAAATTCAGCTCTTAAGCACCTCGCGTTATTCAATGTATGACTATCTAAATATTACTACTTTTTCATGATAATTCTTATGAGAAACGCTAAAAATATAAGTTTATAGAAGATTCAAATAAAAACTACAAGCATAGAGAAATCAATTCTGTAGAGCCTAACCATTTATATTTCCGTTTTTGAAATGCGTAAAATTTCCATGTGGTCTCAAAATGCTAATTTTTGCATATTTGTAACCCATATGTGAAGCCAAAGAATAATAAAAATATACCACCTGCAAAGAAGAATGAGTATGCTTCTTTTCAAACATCAAGACCAGCAAGTAGCTGCTACCTCAAGAAGAAATAAAGGTTTAAATCCCTCCCAAACCCCTGAAGCCAACTCATGAACATGTGAAAAACACTACGAGGTTAATAAAGGCTTAAAGCAATGTACAGTGTAGGCCAAAACCATACGGGCAAAATGGCATTCAAGGGAGAAGTGAATCACCTCATTTTTATGGTCACAGGCTCACAGCAAATTGTTCCCTGCCTTGCCAATTGTATTTGGCTAAGTTATCTTCTATTAAAATGATTCCTATACGAAGATAATAAAGGAAAAAATATTTCTAGTGGAGAATACAACTTCCAAATGATTTTGTTTAATTTTAGGTACATTCAAACCAGTCTCCACAAAATGTTTAGAGGTGAAGTGCTAAAGACCTCATCTATAGTAAATATCTTGCTGCACCCAAAATTTTCTACTTTGGGATGCGACTAGAAATCACTAAATAAAGTGAAAGACTTCAGCATTTTTCTAAATTATCCAACACTTATTTTAGTTGTTAATAATTTCGATGATGAAAATTGTGTTTTAATGGAAATGGTATTATCCTCTGTTAAAAAAACGATGGTGAGGAATGTGAGTTTCTAAAATGTTTAGAAATGAATTCAATTGTTTGTTGAATTTCATACCTATGCATAGTGTTTATAACTGGAAAATGATTATTATTAACTATGCCTATGGTTTGACCCAAAATGTCAAGTCAAGTTTTGGAAAAAAAAATCCCTAATTGAACTGTCAAAATTACCAAAACCCACATCAAGTCTCAAAACTCTCATCTGATGTGGCACCACTCCTCTTAACTGCACATCTTCTTTTGCTCTATTAATAAGGATTGTTAACGTGTTAGAAACAATGTTGAACAAAAGAGGAGATGGAGTGTCTGCTTGACGAAGGCATTTATTTGATTGGAAAAAAGTATCCAATCCCACCTTACATTAATTTCCATACTACCACCCATGATAAAATTTCAACCCATTTGATCCATTTGGGCGAAAAACCTTTCATACTGTAGCGTTTGTAGCAAAAATGGTTATCTAACCTTGTCATGCTAACTCAAAACCTAATTTGAAAATGACCCAGTTTAGTTTCTTCCTTTGTAGTTTGTGTACTGTATCATGCAGGATAACATCCCCTTCGAGGATGTTGCATCCTCTCATTAAAGCCCATTGAGTTGGGCACATTACATGATCAACCACTTTATTAACACGATTAGTAGCTACTTCCCTAAACACTCTAAAACAACGTTCAACAGGAAAATAGGCATATACCTGTCGATGTTTCACCACCGATAGCCTGCCACGAGGGTACTCGGGACAGTATGTTTGGGCTTCAGCGTATGCGGAACTCGACGGTTAACGCAAGAGACAGTCGATTTATCCTAGGTTCGGACCCTTAATCTTTGATCGAGTAATAGCCCTACATCCAGTCGGCGTTAGCCTTTTGCGTTGGATTGATTGTGAAGTGTTCTCTTGTCCTAGTCTCGTCCCTAGGAACCCTGTCCTCCTTTATATAGTCAGGAGGTCAGAATCCTAGTCGGTTTACAATGAGAGTTCCTAGTAGGATTACAGAATAATACTACTACTAAGATTACATGGGAAGAATCCTAGTTAGACTAGACCTTCTCCCTTCCTTGCGGGGTATCCCGTGGAATTCCGCACCAACAAGCCCCCGAGCACTTCATGGTTGAACTCCAGAAGCCTTGTCTTGTTCCTCTAGGTCTTGTCGAGAAGGAACAAGCGTCACCCTGAGTGCTTTCTTGAGTGAAAACCATGTAGCGCTTCTTAGGATCTTCGAGTGGTGTGAGCTTTTTTGAAGAAAAAAGTACTCCTATTTGGGTGTAGCCCCCGAGCCTCTTGCTGTTTGGCACAAGGAGCTGGAGGGTCTTCTCTTGAAATCGCTCTGATTCTTCGTCGAAAGGCTCCTGAGCATATACCCGGGTTCTTTGTCAAAAAGAGCTCGGATATAGCTATGTCCGGGTTCTTTTTGTCATGTGGCCTTGAAGTGGTCTGTCTTTTAGAAGTCTTCTGAGTGATGTGCGCTTTTTTAAAGGAAAAGTGCACTCACTGAGTGTAGCCTCCGAGCCTCTTGCTATTTGAAACAAAAAGTTTGAGGGTCTTGAATCTTATGTTGTTTGAGAAACTGCTGTCTTGAGGAAGTCTTCTGAGTGATGTGCGCTTTTTTGAAGGAAAAAGTGCACTCACTGGGTGTAGCCCCCGAGCCTCTTGCTGGGTTCTTTTATCCGAAAAGAACTTGGATACTAGGTTGTTGTCATGTTCTTTGGTAGTCTGCTGTTGTCAGATGTAGTTGTATGGTGGTTGTTGATAGTAAATGTTGTTTGTTCACTGAGTTGTACAGTGTTGGTATATTCTTTCTGAATATGCTTATTCTTAAGTACTGCTCCTTCACGTCTAAGTCCTCTTTCATTGAATTCTAGTCTTTTCACTATCCTTTATTAGGTTTGTTCCGTTGGTGCTCCTGGTCCAGGTGCACCGCTTCTTTAGTCCTATAAATATTCATCCTTGTGTGCTGTTTTGATTCATCAAGCATTTTGTTGCGTGGTCTAAAGTCTCCGTAGTCATGAATATGGTAGTTTGTGAAGTAGAGCAGCCTCCGGGCGTATTTTGCATTTCTTGTGTATGTTGCCATAGCTAGAGGGATCATCGGTGCCTAGGTCGATTTGCTTGATGTCGGCTTCTTTTGGTGGTGCGAGGATGCTGGGTTTTTTAGCCGGTATCTCTAGCTCTTCTGGGCTCATATCTGCTGCGACAGTGGCTATTTCTTTTCTTCCATCGGCTGCTTGTGCTTTTGCTGCAATTTGGATTGCCTGAACATCACAGTCAAAAGCACGCTTCAAATCACTCCGAAGAGAAAGGACACCGTTAGGCCCTGGCATCTTAAGTAACAGGTACAGATAATGTAGTATCGCCATGAATTTTGCTAGTGCTGGGCGCCCGAGGATTGCGTGATATGATGAATCGAAGTCTACAACTTCAAACTAGATGAACTCTGTATGGTAGTTCGAGGGAGTCCCAAAAGTAACCGATAGAGTGATTTGTCCAAGTGGCATTACTACCTTGATGGGTACTATGCCGTAAAAAGGCATGCTTGTTGGTGTAATCATCTCGGCGAGTTGTAGTCCCATCTTCCTTAGAGTTTTTGAAAAAATAATATTGAGTCCGGCTCCCCCGTCGATTAGTACTTTTGTGATAGTCATACCGGCAATAGTTGGATCTAGAACCAGTGGGTAATTGCCTGCGTTTCCTATACTAGTCCATTGGTCTTCTCTTGAAAATTGGATTGGATACTGTGACTAGTTGAGATATCTTGGAGTAGCCGGTTCTGCTGCCATGATGGTTCACAGCGCTAGCTTTTCTTGATGTTTGCTTCTAGAATCTGGAACCCCTGGCAAAGATCACTGCTACTATCCCCCTAGGATTTTTGGAATCCCTTGTCTTCGTGGTTGTCTTCTTCTTTTTTCTAATTGCCTTCTTTGGTATTCTCCTTACTATTTTTTCTTGTGTATCGATCTTTGAAGGTGTAGCAATCTCTGATGGTGTGATTTCCTTTGGGGTGCAAGATGCAACGCATATTTTCAATGTTGTCATACCTTCTAGGCTTAGAAAACTTCCTTGATTTGTCAATCACCGCTACGGTGTTGTCTGGTCCACGTTTTCTTTCCTGATGTCTATTGTTTCGATGATTTTGCTTGTCTGGGTTGTCTCGGTTGTTTCTATCCGGGAACCTTTCTCGTGTCTTTTCCTTTGTAGTAATCATCTTTTCTACTGTTCGTCTGAATTCTTCATTGTTTCTTGGGGTTTCTTTGCAGAAATCTTGAAATTGTCACCTAGCCATGATTTCGTGAGAGAAAGCTTCGATTACTTCTCGTTCGGTGATGTCATGTACTTGAGCTTGTAGTTCTCCAAATCATCGATAGTAATTTCTGAGTCTTTCATCCTCCTTTCTGCTTGAGTCATTTTAACTCTGCGTGGGTGATTGGGTGTGTAATGATACCCGCAAAATTTTCATAGAAAGCTCTTTGCAAGTCCTCCCAATTTCTGATTGATCCTGAATTCAATTTGTCAAACCATTGAAGGAGCATGGTTTCTAGGGCCATGGGAAAGAACAAGGTCTTGATATCATCATCTCCTCTGGCCAATTCAATTGATTACGATTAAATCCTGAGCCACTTGCCTTGGTTCGGTCTTGCCATCATACTTGGAGTGGTTGGATGGCTTGAACTTGTGAGGCAGTCGTATTGAAGCAAGTCTGTTTGCAAAACAGGGGAATCTATCGTGTGTTCTGGCTTCTGTGTATTCTGATTCAGTACCCTCTTCTTGCCAACTGTTGTCTTGGTGAGAGTAGTCTCGCGTGGCTGTCCGAGTAGGTGCTTTGCTTCTGACCTTTCTTGGTTGTTCGACTCGGTCGTTTTGACTATGGTTTCTTCTACTTTCTCTGTTGTGACTTCCACTTGGTCCAAGTCTCTCGAAAGTGAACTTCCTTTGATTTTGATCTTCCTGCTCATGAGATGTTGACCTGGCGGGTAGTCTTGAGCGGGTCCTTCCATCGTGCGTCCTTAGGACTATTGATCGAAGAAAGTCCCGGAGCTATTCTTGTTTTTTACTGGGATGTGAAGTCGCCCTGAGTTCTTCTAGTGCTTCTCGGATCTTATCGTAGGGTGTATTCGCCGCTCGTCCTTCTTCGACCTGTCGCTCTGATTTTCTTCTATTGTACTCGGCTAGATCTTGACTCATATCTGATCCAAGCTTCCTTGCGCTGCCTAGCATGGCATTGACGTCCTTGTTTCAATTTGTTCTTTCTCTCTCTGGCTTGCCTCTGACTCTTGGTCTCACCATCGTGCCCCTAGGGTAAAGGGTGATATGTTGGACTCAGATTGATCCGATGACCTGACGTCAGGCGCTTCTGGAGGGACCAATGGTGATCGAAGACTGGCGAACCATGAATACTTCTCGTGCGTGAATTGCTCCGCTATCGGCGTCGGTTTCCACACTGTCAAAGTAGTTGATAACTTTAGTAGAGGCTTCAAGGTCAGCAGATTGAGTCTCCATTCTTGGTAGGGTAGAATTGTTGTTATCGTATTGTCGACTGGTTGGGTACCGCTATCCTCAGGAACGGAACCTAGCCAGTGGACGATGTAGTCTTGAGATGTTATAGTTAACACGAGACCTTCCTGGGCTCCTTTCAGGGGCATTCTAAGCACCGGATCGAGGAATCCTTCGGGCCGTGCTTGATATGACTGTTGCCATGTTGTGGAGTCTGAATAGAAAAGGACCTGACTTCTTGGAAAGACTCTGAGTGTACTCCTGAGTTGTATTCTTGATAGGTCAAGGCCGTGTTCTTAAGCCCCATCAGAAAAGAACTCGGTTTCTCGAAGAACTCGGGTAAGACTCCATTTCAGATGCGGAACCTGAGTTTGAGTCGGATGCGCAAAGTCGCGAAATCTGAGTCGGATCAGACAGTCGCAAGCTGCGCGAATCTTCCAGCAAGTTGATCTATCGTAGTCGCCGAAATAAAATGGTCTTCATGGTGATCCTGAATTTTCGAGGAGATGGCTTTGGAGCTTGCCATTGTCACCTGCCTCAGTAGATCCATGAACCAAAGATGAATGTTGATCCTATTGAGAAGATCATGTCGTCGAGGTCCGTCGAGCTCTCAGATGCAAAGTCGCCGAAAGCCCCTACCTGGCGCGCCAGCTGTCGATGTTTCACCATTGATAGCCTGCCATGGGGGTACCTGGGGCAGTATGTTCGGGCTTCAGCGTATGCGGAACTCGACGGTTAACACAAGAGACAGTCAATTTATCCTGGTTCAGACCCTCAATCTTTGATCGAGTAATAGCCCTATGTCCAGTCGGCGTTAGCCTTTTGCGTTGGATTGATTGTGAAATGTTCTCTTGTCCCAGTCCCATCCCTAGGAACCCTGCCCTCCTTTATATAGTTAGGAGGTCAGAATCCTAGTCGATTTACAATGAGAGTTCCTAGTAGGATGAGAGTTCCTAGTAGGATTACAGAATAATACTACTACTAAGATTACATGGAAAGAATCCTAGTTAGACTAGACCTTCTCCCTTCATTGCGGGGTATCCCGTGGATCCTGCACCGACAATACCTCTGTATTTGATTTTCTTCTAGCACCTTTGGAATGGGGATTATAACACCAAAGCTCAAACTACACAATGGCAAATCCCCTTGAGAAAATCATCTACAGTAGAACACCTTTAATTACTTCCCAAAAGTTTTGGTAAAACTCTACTCGAAAACCACCTGGACCAAGTGCTTTGATATGTTCCTTGATGCATCCTAAATTCCTTTTTCAGTAAATGGGGAGGTTAGGAATTTAGTTTCTAATGGTGTAACATGTGGTATGTTATTAATCCTAAAGCTATCTATAAGGCCATACAAGGACGCCACTGGTGGCCAAGATAGTTCCTTATGACACTTGGTAATATACTCTTTAAGGTTTTTCTATCCTTCAATCTTTAATTTCCATCCTCCTGATCAACGGAGGAAATGTGCTTCCTCTCATGCTTGCCACTGTCAATTAGTTGTATGTACCATGTATTATTGTCTCCCAAGAGGACATACTTCACGCCTTAGCCCTTTGGAAATATTTAATTTTCTCTTCTATTAGTAGCTAAGTAAATATCAAGCAAGAGCAAGAGCAACTGTCTTGCACCGCTTCAGACAGATCACAAATCTCAACTACCACATCGAGCTCATTAATTGTGGTTTGTAAATTTTGTGTTTGTGCTTTCTAATGTCCATTGTTATGTGTTGCTTACCCTTACAAATTTCCAGGCAAAGCAGACAATTTAATATTCTATCTTTTGACTGGGTTTTGGTCCTTCACTGGTTTATTCTAAATTTCTACAACAGTCATAAAAATCAGCACATGTTAACCAAGATAGTTCTAATTTGAATTGTTTCCATTCCATGCAAAAGCTCATGATAGATAAATACGTAGTGGAAATGACATGACCGTTGGGGGCGACTCACCGGACACCCCAGCGAAGCCCCTAGATCCTATCGATTGCCCATCGGTGCCCTCCTTCGCTGGTCCGGTGATCTGCTCGGCGCCCGCTGCAGTTCCGGTGGACCTCTCTAGTCTGGCGTTTTTCTGCTCGGCGCCCGCTGTAGGTCCGGTGCAGGCCAAGCGACAGGATGGGGCAGGGGGGCCATCGTTCAGAGGATGGGTTATAGGATCTGGAAGGTGGACATTGCTCCTGCTCGTTTCTGGATGCGGTAAAGCCTGCAGCTCCGACGGCTGCCGCAACGTCCGACGCGCATCAGGCTCCCATCTCTGAGATGCAGGACATCGACTTCAACTCTGGCAGTCCTTCACCGCCTGCTTTGGAGGATCCTGTTATCATCCTTTCTCAGGAGGAGGCATCTTTTGAGGCGAGGGGCCCTCTGAGTGGCCGGATGGCGATATACACCGGCGCTGCCTTACCCTCGCTCCACGTCGGGCAATAGTGTCCTCCTTCGCTGAGGCGACCGACAGTGAGACAAGGCATCAGGTATGTGACGATGGTGATACAGGTTTAGGCGGGGCCGATGATGAAGCGGACACGGATGGGAATGACGACATTGTGATCGCGCCTAGATCAGACGCCGAGGAGACAATAAGGATGATCGACGACGCCGACGTACTGAAGATTCAGGGCGACAGTGTTGCAGGGATTGAAGAAATCAATAATGCGCCAAGCAATTACAACATCAACATGAATTCAAGGAAAGGTCCTAAAAATGGTGAGACTGTTTTGATTTCAAATTCCCCTTCAGGATATGCCGATTGCGTAGAATCAACGATCCTTGCTCGGGCTTACCGCTCATGAGGCATACGATCTTGCTGAGGAAACCTACCACGAAGCAATCCTAGCAGATTTTTTCCACACAAGAGGCTAGCGATTTCTTCCGAACAGAGGCTTGGCAAAGCCGCTCTGTTATCGACGGCGAAGTGTCCTAGCACAGACAACGATGTTCGCGAAAAATTCTGGATTGACATCGGTTTTCCTAAACAAACAAGATGGTGGGAAAATGAACATCACCCACCAGCGCAGGATGAAAACACTTTGGGTATTGAGGCCTTGGCTATGCCAGCTCAACGTGAACCCAAGAATCAAACTTCAACACGACCTCTTGGATGAATGCCAAAACATGGAATCGCGATCCGTCCATGGAAGGGTCCTTTGCCGAGGCCACGCTCGTCGGCGACGGTGACGTTGGCTACTTTCATGCCACCGGTGTGGATCGACAGATCACAAGCTAATTTACAGCATGATCAACAGACATTTCAAAATTCAAAAGCTATCTCGGAATGCCGGAGTAAATCAGTCTTAATCGAGCGTGCAAAACAATATCGCCGGTCCTGGTGGGACTTGTTGCCTCATGGGCCCAGCGATCAAAGGAATCGTAAGGCTACCAGATACGATGTGATCTTCCCTCCGATCGGTAATATCGCATCGAGACCTCTCTTGCATGGCGCCTCGCGACCTGATCCAATTGCCGTCGCCGCCGCCACACCCTCGTACGCCGACATGGCTGGACGACAGCCACTCACCAATCGCCACAACTCTAGTGGGTTCAATCATGAGCCTTCGAGGGGCAGGATCAACGACCGCTTTTGCCATGATGGGCGAGGTCTAGGCCCGAGCAGAGGTCGTGGTGACCACGGAGGACCAGGTCGAGGACGCGGAGATAAGCACATCATTTTAATATTAGCCAGTCGCAGGGACACAATGTCAACATGTCGGAGCTGACGCCGCCAAATCTAGTATGCAGGGTGCAGCTCGAAACCAGCAACAACAACCTCAGCCTACAGAATCTGGTATGGCAAAAAAGAAAAGACCTTACTGCTGGAGGTGCAAATGTAGTGGACATTCTAATGATGGGTGCAAAGGTGACCTTGATTGCATCATATGTAATAAGAAGAATTCACATCTATCATGGAAATGTTCAATTTTGAAGATGCCAAAATAATATGCTACTTTTATTGGCTCTGGTAACAAGGAATTTAGTTTCTTATGGATCCTTGATATTGACTACAAACTAGAGACACTGGATCTAGCCCCTATAGCACTGGTCAAGGTGACCGGTAGTAAACTCTCAGCAGATGTGGTTGAGTCTGAATTGGCCAAAATCTCACGGCGGATTGGACATGGGAGGCCTTACCCCATGAGGAGGATTCATTCCTTGTGGTCTTTCCATCAGATGAGGAGATGTAGCGGATGGCATCCATTGATTATCATCTAAAGAATCATGGTGTCACGCTAACTATTTCAGCATGGCAAAGCTCTAATGACGTGAAACCCATTTATCAGTAGGAAGAAATTTGGGTGCACATCACATGTGTCCCTCATGCTTGGAGGCACTATCTTGTTTTTTGGGATTTGGGTACAGTGATTGGCACCACGCAGGAGGTAGATATGTCCACCTACCGAAAAAGGGGTAATCTGAGTTTGGGTTGGGGTGCTGAACAAAGATCAGCTTCCTTTCACCATTGATTTAGTTTTTGGGACAGAAGGATATGACATAACTTACAAATTAGAATATACAAATTTTGTACCATCTTCACCGACTCCGAGGGATCAGGATCCAAAGGATCATGATGGTAATGATGCGGACAAAGATAAGCCAGTAGAAAAGGATCCAGAAAATGTGCTCAAGAAATTGAAGAATACCCAAGGTGCAAGTGGATCCAAATCTGCAACCGGAACTGAAAACAATGTGCCGACACCTATGCAAGCCCAACTTGCAATTTTACCCTCCGGAATTCAGCAATTGAGGTTTCTAATGTAGCCTTTACAGTGGGAAGATTTAGCCAAGCTACCTCCTGTTGCTGTGACACCTATGGCTGCTACAACTCTTCCAAGTCCAAATAGTACTCCTAATCAAATAGGAATTCTAACACGTGCAAGAAGAATTTGCCTGCTTCTATGAGTGATCTGATTAGATCAACTTCGAGAACCAGGGCTATAGTTGGCATTCCATTGTCAGCCACTCCACCTATGCCGGACGGCCAAACGGGATGCTCTTTGGCTAGGATAGCAGAAGCGGTACCTACTGTTACTCAACATTCAACGGCTAGAACACAGAGCAATTCAGAGTGGGGAAGGGAAACGATGCAGATTCCTATGTCACTGCAGGAGAAAACCGGGGCTGTCAATAATTCTCAGCTGCCATTTGACGTGGATGAGCCACAAACCACCATGCTTCTCATGGGCTCACCGTGCTAGACAGCTTCGCTATCTGCAACAGCAGCCTTAGGCTACAAAACTGCTACTCCACATAACACATTGAACAAATGCCAAGGTACAGATCTTGAGTCATCTTCCGGCTCGATTTTTTTTGGGAGGTAAACGCCGCAGTGTACGATCTAATGTCGTATCTTCTGATGGTGTTGTAGCAGCTGATGAGGACACATTAACAAAGGCGATGAAAAGAGCAGCATCAAGGAACATGGATGGCCCAAAAAAGGACAAGCCAATGGGAGAGATCTCACCACTTTCGGCTATGTCTTCGGCCAACATGATCCCAGGTACGCCCAAGTTGCAGCCATCTTCTATTTCTATTGTGTCTATACCTCAAAAAAGATGCATTTCAAACCTGAGCAATGTAGGCTTGGTTTTGGGTAGCAATAGTAATACAATTAATTTGTCTATCAATGCGCTTAAGAGGGTCGAAGTCGATAGAACAACTGTAACGCCAAATCAAAAAGAGACTAAAAGGTTAGGAGTAGGTGAAAATCCCTTTGCGGCAAGTGACGACTGAGGATACTGAAAATGACGGTACCCTTCTCGAACACTTAGTGAAGGAAATAACTGATGTAGGATTGGATGATCTGTACCTAGACACAAAAATTTGTGACCTTATGGTTACTGGTCGAAACTCTAACATAGCAGCAAAAAATGCGTAAATGCCACAAGAAAAGTTCTCTACAAAAAATTTCCCCTTGAAAGGCTTCTTTTGGAATAGCAAAGGTCTATCGGACTTGGCTAAATACCGCTACTTAGCTGAAGCAATCCGAGATCATAACCTTGATTTCGTGGCTGTCATGGAAACAGGAAAGCACGGCATGTCTAAATCAAATCTCTCCCAACTATCTGGAGGGGCAGATTTCATTTGGCACTGTCTACCACCTCGGGGGAGGTCTGGAGGAATCCTCCTTGTCATCAATGCTTCGTTTCTTGATCTATCATTAATTGTAGAAGCGGAATTTTACATCAAATTTCATCTCTGCAATAAATCGGATAATTTTAATTGGATACTCATGGCAGTCTATGGTCCAGCTCAAGAGGAGTTTAAAACGCCTTTCTTGACTGAACTCGTACGTGCTTGCCAACAAAACCTGCTTCCTACTCTAATCAATGGGGATTTTAATATTATGAGAAATAGTAGAGAGAAGAATAATGATAGATTTAGTGACCGCTGGCCTTTCGCTTTGATCTTATGGAAATTTATTTGACAGGTAGATAATTCACTTGGGCTAATTCTCTACCTCATCCCACTTATGAAAAGCTTGATAGGGTCTTAATGACGACTGAATGGGAATTTAAATATCCTTTGGTGACTGTACATGCTCTTGATAAAGGTGTTTCAGACCATACGCCATTACTACTTGACACCGGAACACCAGCCTTCATGGGAATAGCAAAACCATTTAAAATGGAACCCGGCTAGTTCTATCGTGAGGATTTCTACGATCGAGTTGTAGAAATATGGAATAAGCCGGTGAGGGGGCAAAATTCTGTCTAGAGATGGATAAAAAAATAGGAGCACTACGCAAATATCTCCGAGGATGGGCCTCACACACAAATAGTGTATATAAACAACAGAAACAACCCTTCAGTCGACCATCAATAACTTTGATATTGTCGCTGAAAAATTGGGACTTATCTAAGGATGAGAGATGTCAGCTTGATCAACGATTTAACTAAACTCCTTCGAGAGGAATAATTAAAATTCTATCAATGAGCAAAGGTCACTGATGTTCTACTTGGGGATAATAACACCCATTACTTCCAAATGGTTGCCAACGGTAAACATAGGAAGAAAAGAATTTTCTCTCTAGACCATGAAGATGGAAAAATAGAATGGTCAGGCTAACCTTAAGAACTATATCACACGTTTCTACAAGCACTTGTTTGGACCATCACAAGATAATACGATGATCTTAGATGAGTCAAAAATAGTTGATATTCCTCAGGTGAGCCAAGCTGAAAACAAATTCCTAACGGCTTCTTTTATGGAAAAGGAGATTCGGGATGCAGCTTTTGCGATGGAACGCAATAAAGCACCAGGGCCAGATGGCTTTCCAGCTGAGTTTTATCAAAAGTTTTGGGATGTCATCAAAGTGGACCTGATGCAAATGTTCCATGATCTTCACTCGGGAACCTTGCTGCTCTTTAGCCTCAACTTTGGTGTCATAACTCTGATTCCGAAGGTCCAAGAAGCTAATAGAATTCAACAATATCGACCAATTTGCTGACTAAATGTTAGCTTCAAAATTTTCACTAAAGCGACAACCATTAGAATTAACTCAATAATAGATCATATAGTTGGTCCAACTCAAACGGCCTTTATGTAAGGACGCAACATCCTCGAGGGAGTCGTCATTCTGCATGAGACAATTCATGAGTTGCATTGTAAAAAGCAAAGTGGAATTATTTTTAAAATAGACTTTGAAAAGGCTTACGACAAAGTTAGATGGCCTTTCTTACTGCAAACAATGCGGATGAAAGGTTTCTCTCCTAAGTGGATCTCTTGGGTGCAAGCTTTTATATCAGGTGGAAGCGTGGCAATCAATAATAATGATGAGATCGGACCTTACTTTCAAACGAAAAAAGGCCTTTGATAGGGGATCCAATATCCCCCATTCTGTTTAACATTGTAGCTGATATGCTAGCTATACTAATTAAAAGAGACAAAGCAGATAATTAGATAAGTGGAATAGTGCTGCATCTAGTTGATGAAGGTTTATCTATTCTACAGTGTGCTAACGATATGTTACTCTTTATGGATCAAGACCTCGAAAAGGCTCGCAACATGAAGTTATTACTTTGTGCATTCGAGCAACTTTTAGGGCTTAAAATAAACTTCCACAAGAGTGAAATATTCTGCTTTCGAGCAGCACAAGAATCTTTGCCCCAATATACGGAGCTTTTTGGTTGTAATCAAGGAGCTTTTCCAATAAGGTATTTGGGCATACCTATACATTATAGGAGGCTCTCAAATGCAGATTGGAAAAGAGTAGAAGAACATTTTGAAAAGAGACTCAGCAGCTAGAGAGGAAAACATCTGTCAACTAGTGGGCTGCTTGACACTGATTAACTCAGTGCTTAGCAGCTTACCAATGTATATGATGTCCTTTTTTGCGATCCCAAAAGGAGTTCTCAAGAAATTAGACTACTTTAGGTCGATTTTTTTTGGCAAAGTGATGAAGAAAAACAAAAATACAGATTAGCCAAATGGGACATATTATGCCAACCCAAAAACCAAGGTGGGCGTGGAATTCATAATTTAGACATCAAAACACAGCCCTTCTGAGTAAGTGGCTTTTCAAATTGCTCACAACAGAGGGTACTTGGCAACACATGCTACGCAAAAAATATTTAAGATCTAAGTCTCTTTCTCAAGTTCAATGGAAGAATGGGGACTCGCATTTTTGGGCTGTCCTAATGAAGGTTAAATGAGATTTTCTGCGTTTCGGGACCTTCATAATTTAGGATGGATCACAAGTAAGATTCTAGGAAGATAGGTGGCTAGGACCGTCAACTTTGCGTCAACAATATCCTTGCCCTTATAACATAGCCCGTCATAAATAGGTTACTATAGCAGAAGTGCTAAGCACGTCTCCACCTACTCTATCCTGGCGAAAGAGATCTAATTGGACACAAATTAATGGCTTGGAACAATTTACTTCCACTGCATCACGAATATTGTGTTAAGCCAGCAAGAAGATGAATTTCGCTCGAACTTGTATCCTAATGGATAGTTCTCAGTCAAATCTCATTACCTGGCAATGATCCATAATGATGTCCCTAATATTAATAAAGGCTTGTAGAAACTAAAAGCTCCATTGAAGATCAAGATATTTCTGTGGTACCTACATAGAGGCGTAGTGTTAACCAAAGACAACTTAGTTAAACGTAATTGCCATGGCAGCAAACAGTGTTGTTTTTGTCACAAAGATGAGACAATTAAGCACCTGTTTTTCAGTGTCGTTTCGCTCGTGCTATCTAGTTTGTTATCCAGGCGACTTCAGGCTTGTCTCAACCGCATAGTGTATCAAGCATGTTTGGTTCTTGGCTCTATGGTTTAAGTAAAGAACTAAAATCATTAGCCTTGCTATGTAACACCTCTAGGTGTTACTGAGCTTGCTTAGCACCTAGGTTAAGGTCAACGAAAAATAATTTATATAAACAAAAATAAAATATAACTTGTGTGTAGTACTTAAGTAAAAATGATGAGCAAGTGGTGTAGTTGAAAATAAAACTTTAATTTTTGAAAACAAATGTTGTTAACCAGTGTTTTGGGAGCTCAAACATCGAATCCAAAAAATTAAACTAGAACTTTCCGTTGAATCGACAAGAAATTGAACTTAGGTTACGAACTGTCATTTTTGGTGAATTATATTGAGCAAAATAGTTAAAAGGTGCTTAAATGTTTTTCTCCTATGGGTTAGAATGTAGTATGGGCTATTGAGTGAAATACTCATTGGTTGGAATTAATAAGGTTTAGACATATTAAAAATTATAACAAAAGTGCTAATGAATGTTAGTGCAAGCCGAGCTCTGGACCTTCTAAGACTAGAAGGAAGAAGACAATGTCATCTTAGCGTTTATGTTTTAACTAAAATACTTAAGCACTAGCTCCATGATTTTGTTTTGTTGGTTGCCTCTAAGTGAGTGCTTTAGCAGTGTGTAGTTCATGGATGAGTTGGAGCTGTCGTGGTGTCACAAAAATTGCCCTAATATCCTAAGAACACGTTGTGACTAGGCTATTGGTAGCTCCGTTCATGAACCAGTGCTTAGCATGACGAACCCATGTTGGCACCTATCTACCTCCATCACTGGTCACCCTCCGGCCATGCTTGTTGCCTAGGATACGAAGCCCTTAGGGTCTACTAGAGTCTTGAGCTTTTATTTTAATCTCAACTGAGCTCTAATCGGTTGATTTTCACGCTCTAAGATCTGTGCATGACATCACCTCGGGCTGGCTGGTCGGGTGTGCATGGTCACCGCACTCGGGGTGGGACATCGTGCATTGGTGCACCCACCACTGCACGCGCGCACCACATCACGCATGGCCTTGCCGGTGGTCGTCTCGTCGTCGCCCCGTGCTATGCGTTGGCCTGAGCCAGCCATAGCCACCGTTGTTGAGCTGGCCAAGCTGTGCCTAGGCCTCGTGTGCGCATGAGCACTGCGCCGCCACGATGCTCCGGTGACACTGTTGTGCGACTGTGCTACGAGGCATTGTCGTGATGCCGTTCTTGTTTGTTACCCACTACCGTCACGTGCGCACACCACCTTGAATGTTGAGCCATGCGCGGGGTCGAGCCGAGGCTGTGGCCATCGTTGTCATTCTCGCATGGCGGTCGCCCCATCCTACGATTCACCTACCATGGGTCTGTGTCATTGCCCACTGCATCTGGGTCAACTGACCCCAGCCATAGGGTGACGGTGATGCTTCTCTGCTCACTCTATCCCGCTAGCCGACGCCTGTGACCCCGCTCTAGCCCGGCTACTGTGTTTTAGCACTTCGTGCGCTAGCACCCCTCTTGGCTCTGTCCAAGAACTAATCGATGCACCTCCTGACCTCACTCATGCGGCCCTATCTTCACATCATTGTACCCTAGTCGGGTCATGACCAGGTCATCTCTGTCGAGGCCGTTTCATGCGATGTAGTAGTGGAGATGCACCGCTCTCTCTCCCCCTTCATAATCATCAACTCAAGACTTCTAAGCCCAATTCCTTCTGCCAGTGAGTGGTATGGGTTGTTAACTAGACGCCCCATTCTCATCATGTCCAGCGGTGGTCTGGCTATGGCCAATTTTAGGGTTTTGCCCACCGCCAGCCATGAGAGCCACCGTAGCCAGTGGGTTGGGGGTAAGTCCAAATCCATGGAGGGAGAACCTAATTGGTGGTGTTTCTAGACTCATGTTGATCTCCTCTAGCTAGTGCTCGTGTCAGGTTATCCTGGGTTTTTGCTGTCGGTGCGGTGACGTACCGGGGCCACGCTCGGAGCACCATCGCGTGATGTAGGCGCATGTGGCCAGACCACCTCAGCACTTCCCGATTTCAACCGTCACCATAGCTCGGTGCTCTGTGAGTTTCTGGTGCTTCCCCACCATCTCTACCTCTCTATTAGTGCCCAGGTCAATGGAATGGCTGTGCCGCCGCCGTAGATAGCCGCTCGCACCAGTACATCTCTAAGTTCCTAACTACCACCCATCCTTGCGCATTTAGTCATACAAGGTGGTCGGCCCCTTACTTCTGTCGTAGCACACCTAGGTTGCCTGGCGTAATCACCCTATGCTGTCGGCCGCCGCACTGGCGAGCACGAGGATTCCCAGGGACCTCCCCGTGGTAAAGGTGGAAACATCCGAGGGTTTGTTTGCAAAACCGCTGTCGGTAGGAATAGTGTGCATAGTAGTCATGTTATTATCTAAAAGCTTGGGGGCTTTTCTACAAAGTTGCCTATAAGGGGACCATGACACCTAAGAGGGGGGTGAATTAGGCAACTTAGAATTCTAACTCTAAACTATGGCCACCTTTTTCTAACCTTAGCAAAACCTATGCAAAAGATAAACTATCTAAATGTACAACTACGGTTTTGCTAGTGTGTTGCTATCTCTACCGCAAAAGGAGTTAATGCAAATAATATAAATGCGGAAGCTAAAGAGCAAGGTAGAGATATGCAGACTCTCATCGAATGACTCTGGTATTGTATCGAGAAGCATGCAAGCTTCCCCCTAGTCCTTATTGGAGCCCCTTGTATGGAATCCCTTCGCAAGGGCCAAGCTCTCAGTTAGGTAACTCCATGGATAGTCCTAGGCCTTCCCAACTGCGCAAGTGGGTCTCTGGTGTACCTCTGGTGTACCTCTCTGGGACCGCTACCCGTCATCTTCACTATCAAGCATTCGGCTAAAACGCTGTGGGCCTTGTTCCCTCTGGTACACGGTGGTGGCCACACTACAAATGCGGTTGGTGTGATCTCGCAAGACTACAAGTCCCTCTGATGTACAACAATGGTGCGCGTAAGCACCGAGTGGTAAGAGGTATGCAAACTTCACTAAACACTAGGCCTAAACCTAGAGCAAAGCATAAGCGGTGGTCTAATAAACCTAAGCACTTCGCAAAGCACCTATGCTAATCACCTAATGAATGGTGTATCAACACCCTTGGTATGTTTCCTCAGCTCCACTAATTACCAATGGTCGGATGGGGGGTCTATTTATAAGCCCCACTAAGAAAGTAGCCATTGGGGATGAAATTCTGCTTTTCTACTACTGACTGAATGCTACTTTTGTCCTAACCAGATGCGTTCGGTCGTCCCGACCGTTAGAGCGCGATCAGCTGATTGGACACTGATGACGTCTGGTCACATGCCATTGGACACATCCGGTCGCATCTTCGTTGCTTTGGAACCTCTCTAAAATGATTAGATGCTGCACTTCGTGCATCTAGTCGTCCACTGTGCTACAGTCTAGGTCATGCTAAACATATTGCCATGATGAGGAACAGTGTCACCGATGCGCCCGGTCACTGCTTCGATCAGCGTCCGATCACTACTGCTCAGTGTTCAGGACATAGTTGCCGACACCTGGTGTTGCCGAGCATCGGTGCATCTGGTCACTCATAGAGCTGTGTCCGATCACCTTTGTCGTGCTCGTTTCTTTATGATCTTGCATCTGGCTTGGTTCCAATCTTCGTGCTTGGACTTTGCTTGACCTTGTATGTCTTCTATGCATCTTCACATGTCTTTCTTGAGGTGTTGATCATCGGATCATCACGTCGCCTTCGTCCAAGTCACGTCTTGCACCCTATTGACCTACAAAACAATCACTTGCAAATTCATTAGTCTAATTTGGTTGTGTTGGTCATCAAACACCAAAATCCAAAGTAAATGGGCCTAGGGTCCATTTTCCTTACTAATCTCCCCATTTTTGGTGATTGATGACAACACGACCAAAACAAGCAAATAATAAAAATTTTGGAATTTAAAAACAATCTACTTGCTAGGATGCAATGCAAAGGTCAAGGTTATATGATGCTAAAAGATACCAATTGCAAAGCTAAATGGTACCACATGTAAACATCTTTGGAAACTTATCTTGCCCTTGCAAATGTCCCCATGTGGCATTATGGACTTAAGCCTTGCTTTTTGGTCCTACAAATTCTCCCCATTACATAGACTCATCCATAATCCACTATCCTCCCTTTCTTGGACCATTACTACTTGTAAATTATTATGATTCAGGCTTGCTTTTGGTCCTACAAATTCTTCCAATTTGGAATCAAACACCGAAAAGGAAGACATTAGTAGCACAAGGGAGGGTTCAAACTTTGTGATCCTTTGTATGTGGAGTGGAATAGGTCACAAAATTTGACTCTCACATTACATAGACTAAGCTCCCCCTAAATATATGCATACATATGATGGAGAATGTAGTTTATGCATAATTGGCAAATTAATGCTTCAAGGGAGTTTAATCTATATAATGCATGGAGAAAGCACATAAATACCAAAGTGAAATCAACATGATGATATTGGTTTAGAAATACCACATGTGGAAACCAATTTGATTTATCACACTTGCAATAGATGGTGGATATTTGAAGTATGATGCTTAACTTCGGGGACTCCATTTTCCTTGCAATGAGACTACTATACACATGATAAGCTTGAAAAGGTGTTAGTCTCAAAGCATCCAACTTGTAGAGTAACCTCCCCCTAAATTTATGCATACAAGTATGGAATGCTTGTAGGAGACATGCACATTGATTTTAGAATAAAAAATACCACTTGAAAGATGACATCACATGAATGTGAGAATCATTTTCGAAGGTGATATTCAGGAGAAATTATCTACACTTTGGACTTTGGCACATATTAGATGAATAATTATAAAACAAGCTATGTGCCATGCTCCTAAACAATTTAAACCATGTAGGTTTGCTCCAAGGGTCAAGAATGAAACCGAGCAAGCCTACCATATGATTTACCTAGTGTATGCATGACAAAAGATTAAACATGCAAATGCAAACCTAGGCATGAAAAGGAACTAGATGCTAATTGAGATTGTAAGAATTGAATCTTGATACCAATTGTAAGGAATTACATCTAGTTACCTAACATGGGAAGGGGAATTTGGGTCCATAGTATTCACTAACCCACTTGGCAATTACTTTGTCCATAATGATGCACCCCATAAAATGCACCCATACTTTGCCAAGTCTCCAAATTCCCCAATGTCCATCGGACTTCTCACTTCCCTTTAGGGAACCTTCTTGGTGCTCTTCATGTTGGAAATGATCTCCTTTGGCACCCAAAAGCGTTTGACCCTATTGTTGACTTGCTGGTTCACCTTGATGGCCACCACCTTGTCATTTTTCTTCTTCTTTAACAAGTATGGTGTGGAGGCCTTCTTGTCCACCTTGTTGGTGTAGGTGTTGGAGAGCTTGCTTGTTTGCCTTTTCTCTTTCTTCTTTGCTCCTCCCCCATTCTTCACCTTGCACTCATAGGACTTGTGGCCTTCCTTGTGGCACACATAGCAAACCATGGTTTGTCTTTCATCAAGCTTCTTCACTCCCTTGATGGTGATATCTTGATGAAGTTGGGCTTGCTTTATCTTGCCTTTCACTTGAGTCAAGTCCTTGGTGAGGCAAGCCACTTCTTGCTTGACTTGCCCATTCTCCATTGCAACCTCTTGTGTGCATGTATCTACAACAACTTTCTCAACACAAACTTGGTTGCACAAGGGTGAGTCTAAACATAAATCATTCCAAGAAGTAGAGGCATCCTTTTTAGGCATGTAAAAAATTGAACCTTTCTTTTTAGGTGCCTCAGTGGGGGTAGAACTGACGGCTTCAAGATTAGCAACTTTATTAGTTAGTTCATCACAATGTTTGCACATAGTTTCCATTTTAGCAAGCAAACTTTTATAAGCATCTTGTGAGCTAGCTAACTTTTTCTTTAATTTTTCATTTTTCTTTACAAGTTGCTCATCATTGATTGTGCAATTATTTGTGTTTGCACTAGTCTCAAGTTGCTCAATTTTAGTAGATAGCTCCATATTAAGATTGGCAAAAGTTTCATATTGTTCAAGCAAAGTAGCATAAGCTTGTTGTGAGCTATCTAGTTTTTCTTTTAATTTTTCAAGCTTCTTTTGTTGACTAGTGCAAACTTTAGCAAAGTTAAGGTTTTCTTGCACAATTTCATCATAAGAAGGTAGCTCATCATCACTATCACTAGGGATAGACTTTTTGTTGCCTTGTGCCATAAGGCACACACATGAAGTGCTTGATGATGAGTGCTTGTGCCCTCGCCTCTTGTGATGGTCTTCTTCTTCACTTGAAGAATCATCCCATGACCTTATTGATGTGAGGGCTTTGTCCTTGCATGCCTTCTTCTTTGTCTTGGGTGTGGGCTTGTTTGGACAAACTTCCACAAAGTGCCCCAACTCACCGCATCCATAGCATCCTTTCTTTCTTTGCTCATTTCTGTGATTTGTGAAGATGAAATCTTGAATTTGGATGGGCACACCCTTGACATTGAGCCTTTAGATCATCTTCTCCACCTTTTTGATAAGTTTGATTGATTATTCATCAAGGTCGGAGGTGAAGGAGGAAGATTGATCATCATCACTTGAATCTTCATCATCATCATCCTCATCTTCTTCTTCATCTTCACTTGAGGAGCTTGAGCTTGAGCTTGTCTCAACTTGCTTGCCATTCATCTTCTTTTTCTCACTACATGTGAGAGCTTTGCCTTTGCTTAATGAAGAGGCTTCTTCTTGACCCATCTTGCGTGACATTTCAAATGCCCCTATCTTGCTAATGACTATGGCCAGGGTCATGGTGATCAAGTCCTCCATGTTGTGAAGGATGGTAATGATGCTTGCATATTTCTTTTGTGGTAGCACAAAGATGATCTTCGTCACAATGTCTGCATCATCTAGCTTTGTTAATCCTATTGAATGGAGCTCATTCATAATTAGATTTAAACGAGAATACATATCACGAACAAGCTCATCATCATTTATTTCAAAGGAATCATAATTTTGTTTAGCTAGACAATGTTTTTGCTCACGGACATTAGTTGTGCCGTCATGGAGCTCTTGGAGTTTTAACCAAATTTCATGTGTCGTATTTAAAGTGAACACTTGGTTAAACACATCCATGCTAAAAGATTCAAACAAGCAATTCTTAGCTCTAGCGTTGAAATGAATTTCTTTTTCTTCACTCTTTGTGGGTTTATCGAATGGGTTTCATCCCATCACGAGGGACTCTCCAAACACCCAAATCTACCGCCTCAAGGTGACAAGCCATTCTAGCTTTATATTATGGGAAGTTAGTGTCGTCAAAGTATGGAGGCCTAGAGGTATCCATCCCAACCACTCTAAATAGCGTTGACTCAACGGCGGTGAAGCCAAAGGTCCAAATTAAGCCAACCCACCCTGATACCACTTGTAAGGGGACCATGATGCCTAAGAGGGGGGTGAATAAGGCAACTTAAAATTCTAACTATAAACTATGGCCACCTTTTTCTAACCTTAGCAAAACCTATGCAAAAGATAAAATATCTAAATGTGCAACTACAGTTTTGCTAGTGTGTTGCTATCTCTACCACAAAAGTAGTTATGCAAATAATGTAAATGTGGAAGCTAATGAGCAAGGTAGAGATATGCAAACTCCCATCGACGACTCTGGTATTTTTACTGAGGTATCAAGAAGTGCGCAAGCTTCCTCCTAGTCCTCGTTGGAGCCCCTTGCAAGCAATCCCCTGCAAGGGCCAAGCTCCTGGTTGGGTAACTCCGTGGATAACCCCAGGGCATTTCCCACGCGCAAGTGGGTCTTTGGTCTGCCTCTCCCAGACCGCTCCCCGCCGTCTTCACTATCAAACTTTCGGCCAAAACACTAGGGGTCTTGTTCCCTCCGGTACACGGTGGTGGCCAAACCACAAACGCGGTTGGTCTTATCTCATAAGACTAGAAGCCCCTCCGATGTACAACAATGGTGTGCGCAAACACCGAGTGGTAAGAGGTATGCAAACCTCACTAAACACTAGGCCTTTACCTAGAGCAAGCGCATAAGCAGTGGTCTAATCAACCTAAGCACTTTGCAAAGCACCTACGCTAATCACCTAATGAATCACTAAGCACTATGCAAGTGGAGATCACTAAAATGGTGTATCAACACCCTTGGTATGTTTCCTCACCTCCACTAATTACAAATGGCTAGTTGGGGGTCTATTTATAAGCCCTACTAAAAAAGTAGCCGTTGGGGATGAAATCTTGCTTTTCTGCTACTGACCGGACTTTACTTTCATCCTGATCGGACGCGTCCGGTCATCCCAACCGTTAGAGCATGATCAACTGATCGAACGCTGATGGCGTCCGGCCGTATGCCATCGGGCGTGTCCAGTCGTAACTTCGCCGCTCTAGAACCTCTCTAGAAATGATCGGACGCTGCACTTTGTGCGTTCGGTCTTTCACTATGCTACGTCCGACCATGCTGAAAATATTGCCGTGATGATGAATAGTGTCACCAGTGCGTCTAGACACTGCTTCGCTCTGCACTTCATGCGTTTGGTCTTCCACTGTGCTATGTCCAGCCACGCTAAAAATATTGCCGTGATGATGAACAGTGTCACCGATGCGTCTAGACACTGCGTCACAGCTACCGAGCACTGGTGTGTCTGGTCACTCATAGAGCTACGTCCGGTCACCTCTGTCGTGCTCGTTTCTTTACGATCTTGCATCCGGCTTGGTTCCAATCTTTGTGCTTAGACTTTGCTTGACCTTGTATGCCTTCTATGCATCTTCACATGTCTTTCTTGAGGTGTTGATCATCGGATCATCACGTCCAAGTCACGTCTTGCACCCTATTGAACTACAAAGCAATCACTTGCAATTTCATTAGTGCAATTTGGTTGTGTTGGTCATCAAACACCAAAATCCAAAGTAAATGGGCCTAGGGTCCATTTTCCTTACACTGCAATCGCGCGCGGGCTCCCTCAGCCATGGGCCGCATTGGGCCGTCACGACGCGCGCAACCGCGCCCGCGCTGGGCTGTTGGGCCGAATTGATAGCCACCGGCCCTTTTCTTTTCCTAAAGCATTTTCTAATTTAGTTTCTAAGGTAAACTTGTCAATTAAATATAAATTTGTGTAGTGGACCTAAAATTGTGAAACTAATTTGTTAGGTTCTAAAATCGTGATCTATTTGGTAGTATATCTTATTCGCATAGTTTTATAATGTTTTCAGGAGTTCTCTAATTAAATTAAGACTGCTTAATATTGTTAAGATAGAAACTTGTAGGAATTTTTGTGATAAATTGGTGATAGTGTTGGCTCTAAAAATTTCACAGTAAATTTCTAATATTATTAGGTGCTCACTGTAATTTTTGTAGCTCTAGAATAGTTAGTGTGCTAATATAGCTAATGAGACCTAGTTCGAATATATATTAAATCCATAAAATGGAAAAAGAAACACATTGGGTTTGTATAGCAAAAACACTTGTTGGGAAATAACGCTTTATTCAATAACATAGATACGTGGCCTAGTACGTTAGTCATTAGAATTATCTTGTAGCTTGAGAGGCGTAATCATCTTTTAGGAGTTGTGATTGACGTTGATTAATTATGTCTTTGCGTTGCATCCACGTATATCATAATAGGGATAACGATGGATCATGGAGTCATCTAGAGTAGCAGGAAAGATGATGTCTTAATGATCGTGTCCCTATGATGGAGTGCTAACTTTTGGTTATATCTTACCTAGACAAGCCCCGGTGCATAACACCTATTATTCTGCACTTTATTTTCTGCTTGTGCATTAAGTTTTAAGGAGTTGAATGAAAACCACTTGCATATATAGATCCTTATCCTATGAGTCCTACCAGTATGTTAGGATCATGTAGATTGCTATGCTATAGGATCTGGTAGAAGTCGAGTGATTATCTATCACTCGCGAGAGATAGCAAAGATATTATTGTTGTTATTATATTACTATCACATGAAATATATATGGAGGATAATTGGAGACCGGACACAATGGTAAACTTTGGATCTGGACTTGGTTAGGCATTCGAGCGAGGCTCGGATTGCACTTGTTCCTCCTATGTCAATTGAGGACCGTCCGTTGCTATGGATGGTAGTCAGGTCATAGACTTATTATCCTGAGCACATACTTGCTTATGGGAGTGGGAAGGCTCGTTGCGCTCTTGTCGTGGGTTCTGGCTCTTTTTGGACCGACTGATTGGAGGCAAGGAAAGGTTGAGGTCTAAGCACCACGTTGATACTAGGTCTCAAGTGTGGGTTCTTGGAGTCCAAGTTTGGACGGGGACCTAGACCCCGTGATAAGAGTGGAATGGGCTAGTCTTGTTTGTGCCTAGGGTATAAATGGGGCATGTGTTTCGAGGTACCCAGCTAGGATACATTGATTTGCGAATCACCATTTCTGTGAGATGGTATGACTTGGCTATGGTCTAGCACCATAGTAAGAACTGGAACTTGAAAGTTGATAAAATGGTTCTGATTTCTTACCACCTGCTTGAAAGTAGCATAGGTGCTTACATAGAATGGATAGTTAATGAACTAATGATGACTGCTAATAAAATTTAATATAAGGACGCACGTTTAGTAATGCTTCCACAAATGCATTAACCCATAAGCTAATAAGCCTTGCATATCCATGGAGTCTTTTATTTTCCTCCTGTCAGGTAAGTCTTGTTGAGTACAATCAAGTACTCAGGGTTTTATTCCCCCTGTTGCAGGTGACCGATGGATGGTAGATGACTTTTGTGTGTGGAAACCTTCTGGTGGGTTCAGAGAGGATTCCTTTCATGCTACGACCGTAGTATTTATTTATAACCCTCACTAAAAGTTTTAGAAGAAAAGTTTTATGATTCACTATTAATCTTTATTTCTGTTGTAATTCTGGTCATATGTTGTTCTCCGCTGCAAGATAAAAATGTACACCTAAAATGTATAAGCTCTTTTACATGCAAAACTATCTTAATTTTGCTATTGCATTCAACTTATTTAAGTACTCTAATATTGTAATAAAGTGATGTAAGAAATGGTCAAGAATGTTGTAAGCTTTATTCTCTCATTTATGATCCTGATGGAAAAATATGGATTTTTCGAGTTCTCCCCTAGGGTGTGCTCGACAGAACAGCACGATTTAGTACACTCTCTTGGGTACTTAGTTTCTAATGGAAGACAAGTACACTTGGGAGGGCATTAGATTAGGCAGTTCTGAGCATAAATGAGGAAAAAAAGCTTTAAAACCCTTTTCTAAATTCAAATCTGATAACCTATTTTTGAAAAAAAAATTGGGCGGTTGTTTACAAAGTATATAAGTAGCCCTATTGTTATGGTTAAACATTTGGAATAGGTTTAACTTGGCTTTCTCCAGTGGACTAACTCTCGCGTAGTATACGATATTTAAGTCCGCCACGTTGGTATTGCCTTGGTTGTCGTGCCCATATTGCTTGCAGGTGCGCCATCCATAGGTGTCACATGTGTCACATTGTGCACGACTGATCCATCCTTGTGCAGGAGTTACTGTTGCACTGTAACTTCGTACTCCGCGTAGTCTATGGTTCATGCTTGTCATGACTCATGTCTTTTCATACTCCTTTTTGCGCTCTGGTCGGATCCTGGCCCTACAGCTGAACTAGTCATTAATTACCTGGAACACTGCTCACCTCAAGCGCACAAAAGTTCTAGCTAGTTTATTTGTAGCTACCCTGCTCAGAAACCAAAGGTGGACTACGCTAGGACCACTGACCGCTCTGCCATTACAAAAGGGCCTAGCCTAGCAATTGGTATCACCACTTGGTGCACTCTAGCTCACCTAGCTTTTCCTTTTGAACAAGTCTTTCACTTAATCCTCCTTTGCAACCACCCGCCAGGGATGGCAGGAGCCTAGGTTAGCAGTTACTGCCTGAATGCTGAGGGTTTTCCTAAAATTATATATGCCACCCTACAAAAGCTCAAAGTCAAAGATCATCCCGAGTGTGAGGGTCATGAGTATGAGAAGCATGGCACTGAGCGATGTGAGGTCATCTTCTATATTGGGAAGAGTGAAGAGTTCCCCGATATCACTGAAGCCTAGAATGTGACCGCAACTGGGTTTTGCTTCGTCGACACCTACCAGGTTGTGGCCCACAAAGCCTTGCGGCACCTTTGCTAGATCTATGAAGAGCCCACTGCTCATAGCCCCATGAGGTTCTTTCCACCTTTGGAAAATAACTGACGGGTATAGAGGGCTCGCATGGAGGCCTTGCATGGGTGGGATGCGCAAGAAGATAGTCCAATCGTGGTGCACTTAACCACGTACTTGCTTACTCTAGATGAGTAGTATGATCGGCAGGCCTCGGAGCTGAGGAAGTGTCTTCACCGTGCCAAGGAAGCCGAGATCTTCTCGAGGATGCTACTGGTGTAGCTCGCTGAAGCACATGCCAGTGTGGCAGCCGTAGAGAGTCGGGAAACTACCATGTCAGAAGCGCTAAAGGAGGCCGAAGATCGGCATGACCATCAGCAAGAGGAGGCCTACCTTGTCATCAGGGCTAAGCATAGGATGCTGGCCGCTGAAAGGTAGGATCCCTTGATCTTGGACGGAATCCCTATCCACCCGCCAGAAAGATGAAGAATAGGTGTTGCAGTACCACTAGCACCCCCACCTTCAGAGGTGTCAGTAGGAGAGCCCTTGCTACCCCTCACTCAGCCACTACCAAGAGAGGAGGTAGACCCATAGCCGGGCAGTAGGAGAATCTATTGAACCTAGGGATGAAGCTGTGTGGTCCGACGAAGTAGATTAGTTGCCTTTGGGAGGTGTATCCATAGTCTATGGTGCTTCTCATCGCTATCCTCTAGTGTGTAATCCTTCCATTGTATTTCGTCCATAGTTGTTATGATCATCTAGTCGTAGGAGGCGCGCAATGTGTCGATAGTGGGAGAGTAAGTGCCTATATGTTGTACTAGTGTAAGGGCGTTTGGGACGTGCATGTTGTTTATTCTATTGTGTTTGATACGTCAATTTACCCTTAGGTTCCGTTAGACTTGCTTAGGGTTCTCAAGACGACATCCAGCAGTTATGAGAGAAGCAACCATTACGATGCAAGCAGAACAGTCAGGATTGGATAACATAGGACACTGTATCAACTAATTGTGGATGTCCCCGTAGAACATTTGAATCTACTTAAATTAAATTCAATGTGGGATTTGATTTCCTTCTCCCTTGTTGTGAAAGGAACCCTTGTTGTCTAAATCTTCCCTTGCAATACTCCTCTGATTCTGTGGTCTATGACCCCATTGCCTTCATTGCATGTAAGTTGGTAATAGTTGCCTAGTAAATAGCTTATGGTGTCATGATGAAACCGAGGGCCCTATCGAACAGCTGCCACATGGTGATGTTGCTCGGCACGCACTAGTATCGAGGTTGTTGACCAAGCACCTTTGTCAAGTTACACCACTGTACCGCTCTTGAAACAAAATATTCTCCTTTGGAAAAATATCCTTGTGTTCTAATGGGAAATCCACAATGGGTTGATGGAGTAGTGCCCTTTCAAGTAACTGAGTTATTATGGTTTTGGAAGAAGTGCGTGAATGTCTTGATCCCAGTCCATACAAAAGACAAGCACCTACTATAGTCAAGGAAGGTAAGGAAAAAGAAGAGTAATAAGGAAAAGTTAGTACTCGAGTAGTCCGGAGTGACTGAAGCACCTGAGTTGATGTCATGTCCCAATCCTAGTATTTGGTTTGACCAAGCTACGCACGCTGAGTTACTATCATTGCGTGCCCTGTGGATGCTATCGATACCGGGACCCACTTGCATTCCGCTCTCGTTTGGTTGTACAATACTCACTTTGTGCACTTGTGCAGTGCGCTTTCTCCCTCTTTTCCGCACCTTGTTAGTTCTCGATCCTCGCCCTCATCCCCGTACCGGACCCCCCCTCCTTTTTCTTCTTTTGGGGACATGGTCGCTCGCATGCCTCCCTCGTCAAGCGAATCCCCTCCCATCACCCTTATCCTCCCTCCGCTCAAGCTCGCGCAGGGAGCGCACCATGGCCGACTTTTTCCCCACCTCATGAACTAGGCAGAACCACCCAAAATAGCATGCTTCCAAAGGTGCTCATCTTCCACCAGACACTAAGCACCCCGAAAGCTAGCTACATTGAACAGTTCCATCGAGCACAGCCCAAGGGAGAACTCGAACAATCCGTGTTTTTCCTCCAAGATCCAATAATGAGAACGAGTTTACAATACTTAGTCCATTTCATACAACAAGAGTTCTCAGAAATACATTATTACAATACCAAGTTTAGAGTGTGGAATTTGAACAGCGAAATTGAAATAAACATCTAACGATAAGATACAAGGATCCGTCTATGCCCACTAGAAGAATCCTCTACACAACAGACATTCCTCAAGCTACACCTACAATAGGGGTAAATAAACCCTGAGTACACAATGTACTCGCAAGACTTACCCGACTAGTGGAAATAAGCTCCCGACTCCAAAGGATATGATAAGCTTTATAGTTTGATGGGTTTCCTTTTTGCAAAAAGCCTTACTAGTAGTGAATCCTTATGTATGTTTCTTATTAGCAGTCATGATTAGTTCATTATCTAACCATTCTATGTAAGCACCTATTCTATTTTCAAGCAAGAGTTGAGCAATCAGATTCATTTCACCATCTTTCATCTTTCAGTTCTTACTATGGTGCAAGATCATAGACAAGTCATACCATATCACATGACGATTCATGAACCAATGTATTCTAGCTGGGTACCCTGAAACACATGCCCCGCTTGTACCCTAGGCACAAACAGGACCAACACACCACTCTCCTATCATGGGGTCTAGGTCCCCATCCAAACTTAAACTCCAAGGCCACACTCCTAAGTCCTAGACTCAATGTGGTGCTTAGACCTCCACCATCTCCTCCTCCAATCAGTCGGTCCAGAAAGAGGCAGAATCCCACAACAAGAGAGCAACGAGCCTTCTTGCTCCCATAAGCAAGTATGTGCTCAGGATAATAAGTCTGTGACCTAACTAGAATCTAATGCAACGACCGGTATATCTAGTAGGACTCATAGGTAGGTATATCTATGCATGTAGTTTCAACAATAAGCCTGTAACGTAAATGCACATCACATATATATCCAGTGATTATTCAAAATAAGGGTTATGCACTGAGGCTTGCCTTGGGCAGGCGGATTGTTAGCTAAGTCAGTCAGTGATAACTCTAGGACCTCCTCTTGCATGAGGATCTCCTCCTTGTACTCCTCGATCGCCTCCTCAAACTCGTGATCTCCGATGGTCACGATCTCCGCCAACTCGTTCTCTACATGCATGCGATGATGATGCAACACGTTAATAATAGGCAACAGCAATTCTCAAAATAAAAATACATCTATTAAGCCACTAAGTTAGCTCTAATGACTAAGGCACTAATCTAACTATCATCTTTACCAAGCAAGGTGTTGGGTTCAACTAACAAACATCTAGCTTTACAAATGAAGGATATATCTTTATTTCTACTAATGATTTAATGTATTTTTGAAACAATGAGCATTTAACTACCCTAATGTCTAGTCTATTCTAAAGCTACAAAAATTATAGTGAGCACATAATAATACCATGATGCTGCTATAAAAATTTTAGGATTAAAGCTATCATCAATTTACCACAAAAATTGCTACAATATTTAACCTAATAATATTAAGCACTCTCAAATGATTTAATAGCTCCTAGGTATCAACTAAGCACATATATGAACTAAATATACTAACAGATAGAGTACAATTTTAGGAACCTAATAAAATTTATTTCATAATTTTTGGATACCTACATGATTTTATATGATTTACCAAAGTTCAGCTCAGAATTAAAATGAAAAGCTATTTATATTCTCCACGAAAAAGATAAACTCAATTCGGCCCAATGTGGCCCACGCGCGGAGGCGGCCCATGGCGGGGAGCCCACGCGCGTGCTGGCATTCTTGCAAAAATGCCATTACACTTCTCTAGAATTACAACTAAGTACTAACTCTATTTTCCCCTCTCCCAAAACTTCTCACTTAACACCCTAGACTTTCCCTAATTCACCTGCACACACCCTCAGTGACTCCATGCATGGTGGAATGGTGAGCGGCAGCACTGGCAACATCACCGACCACCCTGGACCCTTGGAGACCTAGCTAGGTGACCTATGCGCACCTATGAGCCGATGAGCGACAATGGGCGGTGGTTGCACGAACAGGGCTGAAGCAGAGCAGGCTCACCTAGGCGACGGATGACCTGAAATGGTGGCAACAACGTTCTGATGAGCCACAATGCTAATAGAATGGTAGAGATAGGTAATAAGCACCAGAGTCACCCCAAACCCATCTGAAGTGGTGGTTCGGCCAGCGACTACCCAAGTAGTGCTAGCCACATGCGCGCGACGAGCACAGCGATAAGTCGCGGCAAACACAACATGTTAGCAGCAGCGTGGAGGTGGTAGTGCTCTCATGGGCATACACATAGTGGAGAGGGAGCCAAGTCAAGCTAGTAGTGTAGAGGAATTTGCGCGAAGTGAAGTGGTGCAGGCTGACCACGACGTGAGCTGAATTTGATTTCCATTTGTGATTTCTAAGCTATTAGGAAATATTAGCTAGTAATATTATTTTTCGATCGCAAGTATTTTACTATCATCTACAAAGTTTGTACTCCAAACTTTATTTAAGTATCACATACATGTTCTATAGCATTTTTGCTTAATAAAAATTGGTTTTAAACCCTAAGTGATATAACATGACTATCAAATCAACTTTCGTTTCGCATTTTTGTTGATAGTTTAGAGTTACAGAAATTTATCTACACACTTTATTCACATGCATTAACACCTAAACATGATGCTCATGACATGTTTTAGTAAATGATTTATGGTGTAACACCGAGGGTGTTACAGCTCTACACCCCTTAAACAAAATCTCAGTCTCGAGATTTCATGTGACTAGCGTGGGAAAAGAGATAAGAAATAAATTTCAATTTAAACAATTACCTCGGTGAACTAGAAAGAAGGTGGGGGATAATGCTTCAAGATATAGCTTTCTTGCTTCCATGTTGCTTCATCCTTCGAGTGATTTTGCCACTAAACTTTATAAAACTTCACCACATTGTTTCTAGTCACTCTTTCTTTTTCATATAAGATCTTGATAGGATGCTCAATATAAGATAAGTTAGGTTGGAGAGTGAGTCCTTCAATTTCCACCACTCCCTCAGGAACTCGTAAACACTTCTTTAATTGGGAAACATGAAAGACATTATGTACTACTGACAAAATATCCAGGGAGCTAGGACATAGTAGGCAACAGAACCACACTGGGCCAAAATCTTGTAAGGTCCAACATAGCGAGGGGCTAGCTTTCCCCGAACACCAAAGCGATGCACCCCTCTCATGGGAGACACTTTGAGATACACATGATCACCAACTTCAAATTGAAAGGGCCTTGTTCGCTTGTTCGCATAAGTTTTCTAACGACTTTGAGCAGTCTTCAAATGACTTTGAATAACACTGACTTGCTCTCTTGCTTCTTTGATAAAATCAGGTCTGAAATAACCATGGTCTCCCACTTCAACCCAGTTAAGTGGTGTTCTACATTTCTTGCTATATAAAGCCTCAAATGTTGCCATTCGAATGCTTTCTTGATAACTATTGTTATAAGAAAACTCAAGCTACAATCAAGCATTCGTCCCACTTTTCTAGAAAAGAGATGACACAAGCCCTCAACATATCTTCGAGTACCTGATTGACTCTTTTTGTTTGATCATTCAGTTTGCGGATGATAAGCTGAACTTCTAAGGAGACTAGTACCAAGACATTTCTAGAGTTGCTCCCAGAAACTGAGAGACAAAGACTGACCCTCTATCAGAAACAATAGTAAGGGGAACTCTATGCAGGGTCACAATCCGGTCAAAATACAACTTGGCATACTTCTTGGCTGAATATCTGGTATCCACCTGGATAGAAAATGAGTGGACTTGGTAAGGCTGATCCACAATGACCCAAATAGAATCATACCCATTTGCTGTGCGGGGCAAACCCACAACAAAGTCCATGGAAATATCCTCCAATTTCTAAACAAGGATAGCCAAGGGCTGTAAAAATCTAGGCATATGCATATGGTCTGCCTTAACCCTTCCACAAACGTCACATTCCAAGATGTATTTGGTAATGTCCTATTTCATATTTGGCCACCAATATGAGTGATGCAAAATCATGATACATCTTGTTACTTCCTGGATGAATGGATAACTTGGAGTTATGAGCTTCGTCCAAATTATTTCCCCTAAGCTCATCACTTGAGGGAACAACCAATCTGTTCTTTAACCTCACTACACCATGATCATCACTACTAAAATGTGGACCACACCCTTCGACAATTAACTCCTTGATATGCAGGATTTCCAAAACATCTTGCCTTTGCTCTATAATAATTTGCTCGAGTAAATCTGAGACTAGAGCAATATGGGCTAGCACCTCAGCATGGTTGAGAGACAAGGGTGCTTCTTCAACTTGATATGACTTTCGGCTCAAAGCATCAATTACCACATTAGCTTTTCTAGGATGGTAATGAACCTCTCGATTATAATCCTTGATTAGCTCTAGCCATCTCTGTTGCCTCATGTTTAGCTCAGACTGAGTGAAAATATATTTGAGGCTCTTGTGATCCATATAAATATGCACTTTATTTTCCAACAAATAATGTCCTCTAAATTTTTAGAGTGTGTACCACAGTAGCTAGCTCTAAATCATGGGTGGGATAGTTCACCTTGTGCTTTTTCAGCTGACATGAAGCATAAGCTATCACATGTTCATCCTGCATAAGCACGCATCACAATCCCATCCTTGAGGCATCACAATACATATCAAATGGCCTATCAATATCTGGTTGGATGAGAACAGGAGCAGTTGTAAGAAAATGCTTTAGAGCTTGGAAAGCTTCTTCACAAGTCGGACTCCATGCAAACTTGACATCTTTTCTAGAGCAACTTGGTCATTGGTTGGGCTATTTTGGAGAAGTCAGGAATGAAGTGCTGATAATAACCAGCAAGACCAAGGAACTGATGGATCTGATGCACTAACTTTGGAGACTTCCAATTTAACACATCTTGCACCTTGCTTGGATCCACAGAGATACCCTTAGGTGTTAGAACATGTCCCAAAAACTACACTTGATCTAACCAGAACTCACACTTACTGAATTTAGCATACAGACTTGTGTTCCCTTAATCAAGTCAGTACTATCCAAAGATGTTGCACATGATCTTGTTTGTTCTTGGAGTATATCAAAATGTCATCAATGAACACCACTACAAACTTATCCTACTCTGGCATAAAGACTAAATTCATGAGATACGTGAAGAATGCAGTAGCATTGGTGAGACCAAAAGACATGACTAGGTATTCATATAGCCCATACCTAGTAGAGAAAGCTATCTTTGGTATATCTTCTGGTCTGATCTTAATTTGATGATACCTAGAACAAAGATCAATCTTTAAAAACACTTTTGCACCAGCCAACTGATCGAACAAAGTATCAATACAAGGTAAAGGTTACTTGTTCTTAATGGTTACCACATTGAGAGGGCGGTAATCCACACATATCCATAGAGTACCATCCTTCTTATTCACAAAAATAGCTGGACAACCCCATGGTGAAGAACTAGGACATATAAAGCCCTTCTCCAATGATTCCTCTAACTGCTTCTTCATTTCTGCTAGTTCTTTAGGAGCCATGCAGGTAGGGATGCCAGTGAAATAGAAGCAGTGCTAGGTTCTAACTCAATGGTAAACTCCATGTCCCTATCTGGCGGTAACCTAGGTGGATCCTCAGGGAAGACATCTGGAAACTCATAGACCACAGGAATAGAAGCAAGATTAGGAGAAGCTTCAACATGAGCAACAACTGAAAAGGTAGGATCAGGAGGGCATAAGAAGAGACATCCTATCCTTGGAAGAAGGAAGTCATAACTCAACAACTCTTTGCTTAAGGTTCAAGATTACCCCATAAACTCACAACCAGTTCATGCCCAGAATTGCATCTATGCCTTGCCTAGGCAGCACCATGAACTAGAGGCAGTAAGTGTGAGTGGCTAGCACTAATCTGACTATGTCCATCTGAGTATTAACACACAACTGTGCACCTGGAAGTACTGATTCTATAGGCAATAGAAATAGCCATAAGAGATATATTATGCCTCTGTGCAAACCCCATGCTCATAAATGAATGTGATGCACCAGAATCAAACAACACATATGCTAGGTGGGACTCAATGGTAAACAAACCAGCCATCACAGGTTCATTCTACAAAATCTCCTTAGCCTTAGTGAAGTTGACTTGTCTAGAGCGGCTTACAGGCACCTTCTTCTTGATAATTGTCCTCTTGACTAGACAGGAGTTGGCTGAGGGCTGGAAAGACTAAGTAGGCTGGTTCGATGGGCACTCCCAAGCATAGTGGCCCTTCCTTTCCACACTTGAAACAAGCACCAAGCTTGTTCCCCTAACCCTAATGAGGCAGACCTTGCTATCTCTGAGGCTGTTGTTGCAGCCTACTGAGTAGGTGCATGGTACTAGGTGAGAGGTGCCTAGGTGAGTCTGCTGAGACTGATGGGATAGCTGTCTACCCAGAGAGTGATAGGACATCCTCCTAACAACCTACACCTTCTGAGCCATGGGGTGACTAGAAGATCCAGTGATCGCCCTGCTTGTGCTTCCACTCAGCCTAAGAGTCACTGCTGAAGTCCTTCCATGTCAATAGCAGCATTCATCATAGCACCAAAAGTCTAGTAGTTTCCCTATGTACCACTCCTTCTGCAAGATGCAAGAGAGGTCATGGTAAAAATGGTCCCTCTTCTTCTCATCATTGTCTACATGGGTCCTAGCTTCCTGTGCAAGATGGTTGAACTTGTTCATATAATCCATCATAGTCATACTCCCTTGCTTTAGATCTAGGAACTCCTGTTAACTTCCTATTCAGCACACCAGCAGGAATGTAGTACTCTCTAAAAGCAGCGGTAAACTCCTACCAAGTCACATGGTGGTCCAACGGCTACATGGCATTGAACATGTACCACCATGCACTGGCAAAACCCAACAGCTGCTACGCTACAAAGCACACCTTCTGTTCTTCAGTCATAGTGAGCAGCTAAAACTTCTACTCCAGAATATGAAGCCAATGCTCTGCATCTAGAGGCTCAACAGTTGGCGTGAATCTGGGTGGGTGTGTCTTTAGGAAGTCCTGGTAGGAATAGGGCCCCTCAAGACCACGGACACCACCCCTGTTTCCACCATTGCCACCGGGGCCTCCACGGGCAAAGCCATCGATAGCCTAGGCAAGCATCTCCAAGGTACAAGCTGACTCATGCCAAGCATCTAGCATCTCCACCATCATCTCCACATGGGTCATCAGAGGTGGTGGTGGCGGAGGAGGAGGAGCCAGAAGTGGGGCCTCATGGCTGTCCCCATTGGTGTTGCCATTGTCCTCACCGCGACCGTTATCACCCTAGTCTTCACCAAGACCATGACCCATCCTAGCACTAGTACTCCCCCGACCATACCTCAAGTTCATCTATAAACAGATAAGAACCAACCATTAGGAACAACCCTCCAGATTAGGAACCAAAGACTTAGAGAAATGATAAGACTTTTATTAAAGCATTCTTTTAGGTTATCCTACCACTTCACTAATCCAAATTATACATGTGGGGGAGTTTAGTTCAAGCAAGATTCTCTTTTCATGATGCAAGCATCGGCCTACCCGTTCACTCAAGCTGGAATATAGTGGCATTCGCAAAAAAAATTGGCATGTCGCACACTCACTTCAAGCTTGCTAAATGATTCTTACGCAGTGTAAGTTAGTGTACCTACAGAAAACTGATTAGATAAAACCAGTGCCGCTATCCTAGATAGACCATATTGCTAGGGCTTATACTTATTTATATAATTTTATCGCATCCTATTTTTCACAAAACTTTTGTTGGTTAAATTTTAGGTTTTGAAAAGAGTTATGAAACTTAGAACTCATTATTGGCTCTAATACCACCTATGGCAGAACTAGCCGAAATAGCACGCTTTCAGAGGTGCTCGTCTTCCACCAGACACTAAGCACCCCGAAAGCTAACTACATCGAACGGTTCCGTCGAGCACACCCTAAGGGAGAACTCAAACAATCCACGTTTTTACTCTAGGATCCAATAATGAGAATGAGTTTACAATGCTTAGTCCATTTCATCTTTGAGTTCTTACTATAGTGCTAGATCATAGACAAGTCGTATCGTATCACACGGTGATTCATGAACCAATGTATCCTAGCTGAGTACCCCAAAACACACGCCCCGCTTGTACCCCAGGCACAAACAAGACCAACCCATCACTCTCCTATCAAGAGGTCTAGGTCCCCATCCAAACTAGGATTCTAAGCCCCCACTCCTGTGTCCCAGACTTAGTGTGGTGCTTAGACCTCCACCATCTCCGCCTCCAATCAGTGAGTCCAGAAAGAGCCGAAACCCACAACAAGAGAGCAACAAGCCTTCCCACTCCCATAGGCAAGTATGTGCTTAGGATAATAAGTCTGTGACCTAACTAGAATCCAATGCAATGACTGATTCTTAACCAACACGGACAAGGAAAATAGTATAACCAAGCTATGCCCCATTGGCCACAGGGACACAACCGATTACACCCACCAATACTCGTACCATATCCTTGCTCGATCTCAATTTCCTTTCACCATTTTATTATGAGAGTAATAATAATCACCTATTCTGAGTAACGGCAGGTTCCTCATGCTATCGAAAAACTTAAGCATAGTAGCTTCTTGACCTAAACTAGTAGGACTCATAGGTAGGTATATCTATGCATGTAGTTTCAACAATAAGCCTATAACGTAAATGCACATCACATATATATATCCAGTGATTATTCAAAATAAGGGTTATGCACTAGGGCTTGCCTTGGACAGGTGGATTGTTAGCTAAGTCAGTCAGTGATAGCTCTAGGACCTCCTCTTGCATGAGGATCTCCTCCTCATACTCCTTGATTGCCTCCTAGAACTCATGATCTCCGATGATCACGATCTTCGCCAACTCGTTCTCTGCATGCATGCGATGATGATGCAACACATTAAAATTAGGCAATAGCAATTCTCAAAATAAAAATACATCTATTAAGCAACTAAGCTAGCTCTAATGACTAAGGCACTAATCTAACTATCATCTTTACTAAGCAAGGTGTTGGGTTCAACTAACAAACACCTAGCTTTACAAATAAAGGATATATCGTTATTTCTACTAATGATTTAATATATATTTGAAACAAAGAGCATTTAATGACCCTTATGTCTAGTCTATTCTAAAGCTACAAAAATTACAGTGAGCACATAATAATATAACGATGCTGCTATAAAAATTTTAGGATTAAAGCTATCATCAATTTACCACAAAAAATCCTACAATATTTAACCTAATAATATTAAGCACTCTAAAATGATTTAATAGCTCCTTGTATTAACAAGCACATATATGAACTAAATACACTAACAGATAGAGCACAATTTTAGAAACCTAACAAATTTTATTTCATAAGTTTTGGATACCTACATGATTTTATATGATTTACCAAAGTTCAGCTCAAAATTAAAATAAAAAGCTATTTCTATTCTCCACGAAAAAGATAAACTCAATTCGGCCCAACGAGGCCCACGTGGGGCACGGCCCATGCACGGAGGCGTCCCTGAGGTAGGGAGCCCATGCGCGCACTGGCATTCTTACAAAAATGCCCTCACACTTCTCCTAAATTATAACTAAAAACTAACATTATTTTCCCCTCTCTCATAACTTCTCACTTAACCCCCTAGACTTTCCCTAGTACACCCACGCACACCCTCAGCAACTCCGTGCATGGTGGCACGATGACCGGTGGCACAGACGACATCACCGTTCACCCTGGACCCTTACAGACCTAGCTCGAGGACTGATGCTCACCTATGAGCCGACGAGCGACGATGGACGGTGGTTGCACGAACGGGGGTGAAGCAAAGCGGGCTCTCTCAGGCGATGAGCGACCTAAAACTACAACAACCACGCTCTGGTGAGCCATAGCACTAACAGAATAGTAGATATAGGGAATAAGCACTAGGGGCACACCCCAAACCTGTCCGAAGTGGTGGTTCAGACGGCGATTACCCGAGCAGCGCTGACCACATGTGCACGACGAGCACGGCGAGAAGCCACGACGGACACAGCCGTGTTAGCGGCAGCGGAGACGTGGTAGCGCTCCCACGGGCGTGCGCATGGTGGAGAGGGAGCCAAGGGTGTGGCAAAACCTCCTAAATTATAGGACCCACATGCACTGTCACTGTCCAACGACCTTTAACAACTATGCATATGTTCCTGGTAACTTAAGAAGTCTGTCGGGTGTCCTCGGGGATCCCCGAATCATCCAAGATTTCCGAGCAGGATCACATTATAGAGTCATTGCAGTATTATAACATTTATTCAAATATATACATCGAAGTAAACTAGCGGAAGTCTTACGATAACATAGTTTACAAACCAGTTGTTTCAAACCTTACAAACTAAGTTCGATAATTATTACAAACCATAGTAGTAGTGGAGTGGCATAATTAACATAAACATAACACACACATCACTTGCCAAGGATCATTATCAACTAATGACCCAAGGTCATCACTCAATCCAAAATTTCAAACAAAACCTAAATTATTAAAGGTTACTATTTGCTTTTATGAATTAATTATTTAATTCAAAATTATAAAATAAATCAACTTATTCTAATTAAGCTCAAAATTTTAGTAAAGATTCATCACATCATAAGTACGTGTCAAAACAAATTTCATAATTTTTGGATAATTAATTGAGCCTAGAAAAATCATGGAAATCCATTTATTAATTAATTGAGCAATTTTGATCACATTCAAAAAGTACTGTATTTCAATATTTCATATTTTTCATAAATAATATTCATCACATAAAGGTCACACAAAAATTTTCATAATTTTTGGAGCTCTAAATAAATCTACACAAAAATAACAAAAACAAACACTATTCATTCAATTCTGAAAAAGGAAAAATCATTTTCAAACAGCACAGCCGCTGATATACGGGACCCACTTGTCATCTTCAACCTCCAGCTTTGACCCCGATGGCGATGGCGCTGACTAACAGAAACTCACCGATGGTGAGTCCAACAGCAACGGCCAAGGTACCAAAACAATCACCATGACTAGGCGCATCGACTGACGTCCCTACTTGCACCAATTACGGCCCTATTCTAGCTCAACGCTAGCCATGGCGGACACGGTGGCTCGGTGACACTATGCCGGTGACAAGAGACTGGTAGCAATCAAATAAATAGCTTAGGAAGCATCAGTAGCATACCCCAAACATGTTGAAGCGAAGAATGAGACCGGAGGAGCAACGGCGACACGGGTCGACGTTCACGGTGATCGCGGCGGAGCAAAGCTCGTCGGTGATGGTGTTTTGGTGACTGCAGTGGGCAAAATGACCAACCAACAAGGGATTAAGTACCACGGCATCGAGATGGAGCTGTAGGTACACAAAGCAAGGGCAATGTCTCATTGGAGGACGCTGGCCACGATGGCACAACCACGACGGAGAGGCTACTGGCCGCAAGGAAGAAAGGCGGCTAGCGATAATTCCTGATGGAATCAGGCGATCACAGTTGGTTGTCTAGGTGCGCAAGGAGTAGGCAAAGCTATTGAATGCTTTGCTATGATGGTGGAGTCACTGGTTCAACGACGAGGGCTCGATGGAGATGACCGGTGACAACGGGAAAAATAGAGCAGAGAAAGGAAAGTCAACGACAACGTCGGAGCTTTATAGGACGGCTGAGAGAGCAAGGGGACGACACGCAGTGCCCTTCTCCGCGCTAGCGCGATGCCAAGAGCGGCCATAGGGGTGTCTAGAAGACCGGAGAAGGAACGCCGGTGGTGGGGCGGTGGTCGTGGTACTGTTCCTCAAATTTATAGAATTTCCATCCGTTTTAAAATTCAAATTACTCCCAAATTTGTATAACAACTCAAAAATCTCCAAAAATAAAAGTTGCTCAAAATCCAAAGTTCTACAACTTTTCTTTTATAATCACCCCCTAATTCAGGTCTATATTTTGAAATGAACTTTTGAATTCAAATAGGGGACATTTAACGAATTTCGCCTTTTCAAATTACTTCAAATTTTTTATAACAACTTTGAAAACTCCAAAAACAAACTTTGTATAAATTGACAAGCTCTACACTTTTGCTTTAAGGCTTAACCCCAAAATATGCTTAGATTTTGAATTGGGCTTTCAGGGTAGGATTTAAATACTGAAAATCAGGGTTTTCTTGAAAATTCAAATTCAAACCAAATTTTGAACTTGATTCAAACAATACAATTCAACACATACCACATAAATGTAAACTTGTTTTAGTGTATGCATATCAAAATTTTCACTAAATGCCAAATGCTTTGCAATGCATATGATGACATGGCAGGTTTTAGTTTTTAAACACCTGAGGTGTTACAATCCTTCCCCCTAAAAGAAATCTCAGCCCCGAGATTCAAAGCCACTAGGGTAAGTAATGGAAAAGGAAACAGTGTCAGTCCAAAAACATCCAACACTTGTCCATAAAATAGCTGAGGTCCCTTTACAAAACACATGTTGTAACAACCAAGCTCAACTAACATTACTCTATATTGACGCAAGAAACTCTGGAAACTTTTCTAGCAAGTAATCTTCAGGATTCTCAAGTAGCTTCTTCTTCGGAATGTTGATTCCATTGTATCTTGTAGAACTTGATTGTCCTTCTTCATGTGACACGATCTTTCTGATCCAGAACTCAAATAGGATATTTGGAATAAGTCAAATCAGGTTCAAGTTCCACTCCTTCAACCTCAACATTCTGCTCAGGCACTCGGAGACACTTCTTCAATTGAGAAACATGGAACACATCATGTACAGCTGAAAGATGTTCGGGTAGCTTCAAGTGATATGCCACTTTTCCATACCTCTCTAAAATTTGAAATGATCTAATATATCGAGGTGCCAACTTGCCTTTTACACCAAAATGGGTAACTCCCTTCATTGGTGATACCTTCAGATATACAAAATCTCCCTTGTTAAACACTAAAGGCCTACGTCGTTTATCTACATAACTCTTTTGTCGGGACTAAGCTATCTTCAAATTACTTTGTATTTGCCTAATCTTGTCTTCTGTTTCTTTCACAAGGTCAACTCCAAAGAATCATATTTCCCCGAGTTCAGACCAACTAAGTGATGTTCTGCATCTATGACCATAGAGTGCTTCAAATGGAGCCATTCTAATGCTCTCCTGATAACTATTATTGTATGAGAATTCAGCCAAAGGTAGACATTCATCCCACTTCTTGGAATAGTTAAGGACACAACATCTTAACATATCTTCAAGTACTTGATTGACTCTTTCAATCTGACCATCGATTTGTGGATGATAAGCTATACTATATAGCAATTTGGTACCTAACGAAGTATGCAAGTGTTTCTAAAAGCTGGAGACAAACTGTGTACCCCGATCTGACACTATGGTCTTTGGTACTCCATGTAGACTCATGATTCTTGCTAGATACATCTTGACATACTGGATAGTAGGATATATACTCTTGACTGGAAGAAAATATGCTGACTTAGTTAGTCGATCTATAATAACCCATATTGAGTCAAATCCCTTTGATGTCTTGGGTAGACCAACAATAAAGTCCATACTTATGTTCTCCCACTTCCAAGCTAGAATAGGTAATGGCTATAACTCTCCAAGCAGATCTCAAATATATAGCTTTCACCTTTTGACAAGTATCACACTCGGCTATATACCGGGCAATCTCTATCTTCATTTTGGTCCACCAAAACCTTTGTTCAAGTCATGGTACATCTTATTACTTCTCGGAATGAATAGATAATCTAGGTAGTATGTGCCTCTTCAAGAACTGACTGCCGCAACTCTAGGAACCTTGGGTACCACTAAGCGATTCTTGAACCATAACACACCTTCATCATCTATGCTGAAGCATTCTGCCTTTCCATTCCTGACTCTTTCCTTGATATGGGCTATACCCTTGTTTTCTTTCTGAAGCAGGCAATAATCTGATCTCGAACAGTGGCTTCAACAGTTATGTTGGTTAAACTTCCTTGTTGAATTACCTCTATACTCAACTTTTCCATCTCTTGGCATAAAGTCAAACCCATTGTTCTTAATGTTAGACAATTGCAATGACTCTTTCGACTAAGGGCATCTGCAACTACATTTGCTTTGCCAGGATGGTAATGTACTTCCAAGTCATAATCCTTAATCAATTCTAATCATCTTATTTGTCGCATGTTCAAATCTGATTGAGTAAAGATATACTTTAAACTCTTGTGATCTGTGTAAATATGGCACGTATTACCAAGCAGGTAATGCTGCCAAATCTTCAGAGCATGGACCACAGCTGCTACTCTAGATCATGAGTGGGATAGTGCTCTTCATGTTCCTTGAGTTGTCTGGAAGCATAGGCAATAACTCAGCCTTCTTGCATCAACACACATCCAATACCAATACCTGAAGCATCACAATAAACATCAAACGGCTTCTCGATATCAGGTTGGGCTAATATTGGTGCAGTGGTCAATAGTCTCTTCAAGGTCTAGAAAGCCTCTTCACAATCAGATGACCAGACAAACTTAACTTGGTTCTTCAACAATTCAGTTATGGACTTTGATACTTTAGAGAAATCTAGAATAAACCGACAGGTAATACCCCGCCTAATCCCTAGAAAACTCCGAACTTGATGAACTATGGTTGGCAGGTTTCCAATCAAGCACATCCTTCACTTTGCTTGGATCAACAGCAACTCCTTCAGCTGATAAGACATGTCCAAGAAACTATACTTCCTTAAGCCAGAAGTCACACTTACTGAAACTTGGCATATAGTTGATGTTCTCTTAAGTGGGTCAGGACAATTCTAAGATGTTCTGCGTGTTCCTTCTTGTTCTTGGAATATACTAGGATATCATCAATAAACACCACCACAAACTTGTCTAGCTCAGGCATGAACACTGAATTCATCAGATACATGAAATGAGCTAGGGCATTTGTCAAACCAAAAGACATTACCAAGTATTCATATAATCCATATCTTGTGGTAAATGCCATTTTGGGAATATCTTCAGGCTTAATCTTAATTTGGTGGTAGCCTGACCTTAAATCAATCTTGGAGAAAACTTTGGCTCCAGCCAGTTGATCAAAAAGCAAGTCTATCTGAGGTAAGGGATACTTATTCTTAATGATCACTTCATTCAACGGACGATAGTCAACACATAACCTCAGGGTCTCATCTTTCTTCTTCACGAAAATTGTAGGGCATCCCCAAGGTGATGAACTAGGTTGAATAAATCCTTTCTCAATCAACTCTTGCAGCTGAGTCTTCAACTTAGCTAATTCCTTTAGAGGCATCCTATAAGCTCTCCGAGAGATCGGAGCTGTTCCAGGTTTTAGATCTATGTTAAACTAAACATCCCTATCAGGTGGTAGACCAGGAAAATCTTCAGGAAAAAACATCTGGAAATTCACCAACTACAGGGATATCTCTAATCTCCTTAACAAAAGTTGCACAAACTTTTTCCACTGATCTCTTTAAGGTTGGAAGTTGGATAAGAAGCTAAGAATTACTATCTGGCAAACTCAACCTTATTGTTCTATTCAAAGTATCTATAATAGATTTATGCTGATACATCCAATTCATTCCCAAGATCACATCTATATCTTGATCCTTGAGAATAATCATGGTAGTGGGAAAAATATGCCCACCTAGGTTTATGGGTACCTGGTATACCATTTCTTAGTACACAGACATCCCCTGGATGACTGTATAAAGAAACTTTCCTTTGTTTCCCCAACTAGAATTGCATGCTTTATGACAAAGGTTCTATTGATGAATGAATGAGATGCACCAGAATCAAAAAGCATAACAGCATGGTGATCAGTGATAGGAAACATACCCATCATCACTGGCTCCCCTTCTGAAATTTCTCTAGCTTGAATATAGAACACATGTCCTATCTTCCTTTCATCTTTGCCCTTCTGAGCATTCTGATTGTGGTTCTTGTTCTGTGCTTGACCCTATTGTTGATTGGTAGGGGCCTTTTGATAATTTTGATTAGCCTGCTTGGGATACGGACATTCCCTGGAGAAATGACCGGTCCTTCCACAATTGTAACATAGATAATTGTGTCCCTGGGATGTTGGAGCATTGCCACCAAGAGCATTTGTCTGTTGTGAATTTGGGTAGGTTATAGCAGGATGGACATTTGACTGTTGCCCGGCTTGGAACTACGGTGGATGATAAGGAGGACGATAATGGTTGACTGGATGATAGATTATCTTTTGCCTCTTTTGATTTCCACCAAAGGATCCAGATGGCACACTCTTCTTTTTCTTGATCTCCTTATGTTGCTGATACTTTTCCTCAGAAGCAATTGCAATATTCACTGCCTCATGATAAGTAACATTGGCACATGTAGTCATCATTGTCTATAATTTTGTATTCAGTCCTCTCATGAACCATTTCTTTTTCTTGGCATCTGTATTGACATGTTTAGATGCATACTGTGATAGGTGATTGAATCTACCCACATATTGAATAACCGTTTGATCCCCTTGCCTCAAAGCAAGGAACTCATCCAGCTTCATGGCTATCACTCCTTCTAGAATATAATGAGCTCTAAAGGTAGTACGGAACTTAGCCCAAGTTATTAGAATGCTAGCTGGCTGCATAGCTACTAGATTTGCTCACCAGGCACCTGCTGCACCTCTAAGTTGCTGGGCAGCAAACATAGGCTTCTGCATCTCCGTGCATGGAATAAGATCAAATTTCTGCTCCATGGTCCAAAGCCAATCATCAGCCTCTAGTGGTTCATCTGCCTTAGTGAACACTGGGGGTCTTGTATCTATAAAATCAACATATGTAGCCTCCTGCCTATTGTGATTGCAGCCATGGTTTCCTTGCACCATATTCGGATTATGCACCATATTCTGATTACTCTGAGCTATCTCTTGAAGCAATCGAGCATTTTCTACGGTCACATGAACCAGTGCTACTATAGCATCAGCTAAAGTTGGCGGAACTGGTGGTGGATCAGGAACACCACCCTCTTCATGCAAAGAACCAGGAATATCCAAAGCACGAGTACGAGGCATCTGTTCATAACAAACCAAACTTTACTCACAAGCTTTTATTAAAGATAAACGAGCATACTACAATACATTACACTGGTTTACTTATTTAAGTACAAGTCCACACCTACACAAGACTACTTAACTTAACTAGATCTCCTATTTTATAACTCTACTCTTCTCCTCGACCACATTAATCCTCGTGATCGGTAGTCCATGTCGAAAACATTTCCTGCCTTCCTCATCACTTTCATCAACCATCACTAATTCTTCTGGATCTTCTTCTTCTTTCTCCTCTTCAAGTTCATCATCATCAGCAATGACGACACCAGGGTCCATTGCATCAGCTTGAGGTTCATGATTTGGATCTAGGAGGTTACTCAGCCTATGGACTTCTTCATGCAAGGTAGTATTATGTTCTTCGAAATCTTCTACATAAAATTCTAGCTCATGCGTTCTAGCTCTAGCTACATCTTCCCTATGCCAAGCCTCATTTCTACCCTCCACCATACGAACTAACATACGTTCGCAGTTCTTATGAGCGGTGGTGCTACACTTCAATTGCTCCTTTAACTTGCCCAGCCGGATAGTATCCAAGGCTCTATCCCTAGTAGCCTATGCTAACTCTATTGAAAGCCTTTGTATCTCTGCCTGAGGATCAGGCCTAGAGCTGCTACTGCTAGCACCATCATTTCTAGGGGCAAGTTGGTGACGAGGAACTCCTTTAGGTCCAGCGGACTTACGGGGTGTTACCTTGGTGCGAGCCATACTGTAGGAAGCAAGATTAATCCAATTAAGACAATCTGAACAAAATCTAAAGAGCCGCCAGGATGGATTACATAACTCAACCCAAACTCACTACCCAACCCAGACTTAGGGTAAAGGAAGTAACAAGTGAATTAATCATGATGCATGAATTGTTCTTACGAACAAAACATCAAAACTTATAAGGTACATAACCATAGTTATTTTTATATAGGGCATAATAAGATTACTACTCCACCACACAAAGCCTTTAATCAATTAAGGAATGGTGAGAATGAAATAAGATAAGCCAGAAGCAATTTGGACCAAATTAACAAATTATATCTTATTTGTTCCAAATCATTTTGAAGTTTTTGTAAAACAATACAACAAAGACTTTGTAACGATCTCTCTGATACCATTCTGTGGTAGAACCTCCTAAATTATAGGACCCACATGCACTTGTCACTGTCCAATGACCTTTGACAACTATGCATATATTCCTAGTAACTTAAGAAGTCTATCGGGTGTCCTTGGGGAACCCCGAATCATCCACAATTTCTGAGCAGGATCATATTACAGAGTCATTGTAGTATTACAACATTTATTCAAATATATACATCAGAGTAAAATAGCGAAAGTCTTACGATAACATAGTTTACAAACCAGTTGTTTCAAACCTTACAAACTAAGTTCGATAATTATTACAAACCATAGTAGTAGTGGAGTGGCATAATTAACATAAACATAACACACACATCACTTGCTAAGGATCATTATCAACTAATGACCCAAGGTCATCACTCAATCCAAAATTTCAAACAAAACCTAAATTATTAAAGGTTACTATTTGCTTTTATGAATTAATTATTTAATTCAAAATTATGAAATAAATCAACTTATTCTAATTAAGCTCAAAATTTTAGTAAAGATTCATCACATGATAAGTAAGTGCCAAAACAAATTTCATAATTTTTGGATAATTAATTGAGCCTAGAAAAATCATGGAAATCCATTTATTGATTAATTGAGCAATTTTATCACATTAAAAAATTACTATAATTCAATATTTCATATTTTTCCTAAATAATATTCATCACAGAGAGGTCACACAAAAATTTTCATAATTTTTGGAGCTCTAAATAAATCTACACAAAAATAACAAAAACAAACACTATTCATTCAATTCTGAAAAAGGAAAAATCATTTTCAAACTGCACAGTCGCTGACATACGGGACCCACTTGTCATCTTCAACCTCCAGCTTTGACCCCGACGGTGATGGCGCTGACCAATGGAAACTCACCGACAGTGAGTCCAACAGTGACAGCCAAGGTACCAAAACAATCACCATGACTAGGCGCATCGACTGACGTCCCTACTTGCACCAATTACAGCCCTATTCTAGCTCAATGCCAGCCATGGCGGACGTGGTGGCTCGGCGACACTACACCAGTGATAGGAGACTAGTAGCAATCAAATAAATAGCTCAAGAAGCATTAGTAGCATACTCCGAACGTGTTGAAGCAAAGAACGAGACCGGAGGAGTAACGGTGACATGGGTCGATGTTCACGATGATCGCGGAGCTCATCGGTAACGGTGTTCCGGTGACTGCAGTGGGCAAAATGACCAAGCAACAAGGGATTAAGTACCATGGCATCAATACAGAGCTGTAGGTACACAAAGCAAGGGCAACGGCTCACCGAAGGACGCTGGCCACGATGGCGCAGCCACGACGGAGAGGCTGCCGGCCGCGAGGAAGAAAGGCGGCTAGCGACGATTCCCGACAGAATCAGGCTACCACAGTTGGTTGTCTAGGCGCGCAAGGAGTAGGCGAAGCTATTGAGCACTTTGCTATGATGGTGGAGTCGCTGGTTCGATGGCGAGGGCTCGACGGAGATGACCAGCGACAACGGGAAAAACAGAGCAGAGAAAGGAAAGTCGACAACGGCGTCGGAGCTTTATAGAACAGCCGAGAGAGCAAGGAGACGACACACAGTGCCCTTCTCCACGCCAGCGCGATGCCAAGAGCGGCCACAGGAGCATCTGGAAGACCGGAGAAGGAACGCCGGCGGTGGGGCGGTGGTCGTGGTACTGTTCCTCAAATTTACAGAATTGCCATCCATTTTAAAATTCAAATTACTCCCAAATTTGTATAACAACTCAAAAATCTCCAAAAAAAAAGTTGCTCAAAATCCAAAGTTCTACAACTTTGCTTTTATAATCACCCCCTAATTTGGTCTACATTTTGAAATGAACTTTTGAATTCAAATACAGGACATTTAACGAATTTCGCCTTTTCAAATTACTTCAAATTTTTCATAACAACTTTGAAAACTCCAAAAACAAACTTTGTATAACTTGACAAGCTCTACCATTTTGCTTTAAGGCTCAACCCCAAAATATGCTTAGATTTTGAATTGGGTTTTCAGGGTAGGATTTAAATACTGAAAATCAGGGTTTTCTTGAAAATTCAAATTCAAACCAAATTTTGAACTTGATTCAAACAATACAATTCAACACATACCACATAAATGTAAACTTGTTTTAGTGTATGCATATCAAAATTTTCACTAGATGCCAAATGCTTTGCAATGCATATGATGACATGGCAGGTTTTAGTTTTTAAACACCTGAGGTGTTACAAAGGGGAGCTAGTGGCGTAGAGGAATTTGCACGAGGCGAAGTGGTGAAGGCTGGCCACAACGCGAGAGGCGATGGTTCATAATAGCATGGTGGTGGGCAAAACTCCAAAATTGGAGCTCGGCTAAGCTGCAATCAAAGTAGGGTGGGGGCGGCTGGAGAGGGGACATGAGGTAGAGACACGAGCACAAGGAATTGATGAGAGTTGCCTGCTCTCTGGCTCACCATGATGTGACACGATGGCGGCAGAAAGCAAAGAGAGAAGAGAGAATGGGTGAGACAGGTGGGCTCAGCTCATCCTCGCCTTGGTGGGACGCAAGTGGCGAGATCGGGAGACTCACGTGCCGATGCTAGCCGACAGGCGCATGCGCTCCTGACCGGTGTGGCCCACATGGCCACAGCGCCTTAATGACAAGGTGACGGTAGCTTGCCCGCATGCGCGCGGTGGAGGCAACACGCACAGGGCCAGCAACAGTGCAAAGGTGAAGCAAACTAGCGTGGATGTGATGATGATGCAACAGCAACAGTATCATGATGTGAAGGCAGCGCAGCGTGGCCATGGCGGCACCCAAGACGGTAGCATGAGGCAGAGTAGCAGGGCATGGGGCCAGCGGCTCGCTGCGGCCGGCCTTGGCCAAGCCTAGGTGGCTCGATTGGCCATGCAAGGCGATATGGTTGACCACACAGGACATGGCCATGTGCTCAGCATGGGAAGGCCATACGGTGACCGCGCACCCGATGCCAACCAACCCGAGACATTGACACACATGAATTTTAAAGCGTTCAACACGACCAAACGGTTGCTCCAGGAGCCAAACCAGCTTCACCATGCTCAAGATTGCATATGAGACTACAAATCAAGCTATAACACTACACCACCCTTTAACCCAATCTCTCACAATAACTTGCTAAACATAGCAATGTCTAGCTATCGGCAGACTTGAAAATTTCTAAGTTTTTGAGCTGAATTTGATTTTCATTTGCGATTTCTAAGCTAGTGGAAATATTAGCTAGTAATATCATTTTTTGACCGTAAGTATTTCACTGTCATCTACAAAGTTTATACTCCAAACTTTATTTAAGTATCACATACATGTTCTATAGTATTTTTGCTTAATAAAAATTGGTTTTAAACCCTAAGTGATATAACATGACTATTGAATCAACTTCCATTTCGCATTTTTGTTGATCGTTTCGAGTTATGGAAATTGATCTACACACTTTATTACATGCATGAACACCTAAACATGATGCTCATGACATGTTTTAGTAAATGATTTACGGTGTAACACCGAGGGTGTTACATGAATCCCTCCACTTCCGGTGCACTACGCCCCATCCTCCGTTCGCCACTATAAGATGCCCTTGCTCTCCTCCATTCATCGCCCTCGAATCTAAAGCAGAGCTACAAGATCCAATCATCGTTTGTGGAACTAGGGTCGTCAGTCAGAGTGGATTGTGTAAACTGAGAAGAAGAAGGGATCTGGTTTATGTCAAAGAAGTTCAAGTCCACCTATGGTTAGTTTAAGTCTTAGGGTTCATGACTGATCGATTTCTCACCCTCATGTTTCTAGGATCTATTGGACATACACCATGTTTTGGTTTATTATTATCTTGTTGTTTCTCCATTGTCCTCGTCTATCTCGACTTCTGGATTAAGCTTTGGTTCTACTAGGTTGCTCTTAACCATGTATCTATAAATCTCTATGTGGTTTAGTATTCGATGTCGTGTAATCTTCCATGTAATTTCAGATCTATGAAGTGTAATCGCATTTTTCCCTTTTTTGATTCCTGTTTTGAATCTAGGAATGAGATTTCATTTTGTTGGTTGCCTCTAAGTGAATGCTTTAGCAGGGTGTAGTTCACGGATGAGTTGGAGCTATTGTGGCATCGCAAAAATTGCCCTAACATCCTAAGAACATGCTGTGACCAGGCTATTGGCGCTCCGTTCATGAACCAGCACTTAGCAGTGACGAACCCATGCTTGGCACCTATCTACCTCCCTCACTGGTCACCCTCTGGCCATGCTTGTTGCCTGGATACGAAGCCCTTAGGGTCTACTAGAGTCTTGAGCTTTTGTTTTAATCTCAACCGAGCTCTAATTGGTTGATTTTCACGCTTTAAGATCTAGGCACTGACATCGCCTTGGGCTGGCTGGCCGGGTGTTCATGGTCACCACACTCGGGGTGCAACATCACACATTGGTGCACCCACTACCGCACGTGCGCACCACATCACGCGTGGCCTTACTGGTGGTCGTCTCATCGCTGCCCCGTGCTACGCGTCGGGCTGAGCCAGCCATGGCCATCCGTTGTCAAGCTGGCCGAGCTATGCCTAGGCCTCACGTGCGCACTGAGCACTGTGCCAGCCATGCTGCTCTAGTGACGCTGCTATGCGACTATGTTGCGAGGCGTTGTCATGATGCCATTCTCGTTTGTTTCCCGCTACCGCTGCATGTGTGCGCCACCTTGAACGCTGAGTTGCGCATGGGGTCGAGCCGAGGCTATGGCCATCATTGCCATGCTATGTGTGGCGGTCGCCCCTGTCCTATGATTCACCTACCGTGGGTCTATGTCACTGCCCACCATGTCTGGGTCAACCACCCCTAGCCATAGGGTGACGGTGATGCCTCTCTGCTCGCTTTGTCCCGCTAGCCAATGCTGCTGACCCCGCTCCGGCCCAGTTACTGTGTTTTAGTGCTCCACATGATGGCACCCCTCTTGTCTCGATCCAAGAACTAATCGATGCACCTCCTGACCTCGCTTGTGTAGCCCTGTCCTCACATTGTCGTACCCTATCGGGTCAGTGGCTAGGTCATCTCTGTCGGGGCCATTTCACATGATGTAGTAGTGGCGATGCACCGCTCTCTCCCCCCTTCATAATCACCAGCTCAAGACTTCTCAGCCCAATTCCTTATGCCAGTGAGTAGCATGGGGAGTTAACTAGACGCCCCATTCTCATCGTGTCCTAGCGGTGGCTAGGCTGCGGCCAATTTCAGGGTTTTGCCCACCGCAGGCCATGAGAGCCACCGCAGCTAGTGGGTTAGGGGTAAGTCCTAATCCATGGGGGGAGAACCTAATTGGTGGTGTTTCTAGACTCGTGTTGATCTCCTCGAGCTTGTGCTCATGTTAGGTTGGCCCAGGTTTCCACCGTGGGTGCGGTGATGCACCGATGCCACGCTCGGAGCGTCGTCGCACGATGCAGGCGCACATGGCCGGACCACCTCAGCACTTCCTAGTTTCAACCATCATCATAGCTCGGTGCTCGGTGAGTTTCTGGTGCTTCCCCACCGTCTCTACCTCTCCGTTAGTGCCCTAGGTCATCGGAACGGCTATGCCGCCACCGTGGATAGCCGCTCATGCTGGTACATCTCCAAGTTCCTAACCGCCACTCATCCTTGCGTGTTTAGTTGTAGATGGTGGTCGGCCCCTTACTTTCGTCGTAGCACACCTAGGTTGCCCAGCGTAATCGCCCTATGCCATCGGTCGCCGCGCCGACGAGCACGGGGATTCCCAGGGACCTCCCCGTGGTAAAGGTGGAAACATCCGAGGGTTTGTTTGTAAAACCACTATCGGTAGGAATAGTGCACATAGTAGTCATGTTATTATCTAAAAGCTCAGGGGCTTTTGTGTAAAGCCTGCCATCACACACGGGCTCCCTCGGCCTTGGCCCGCGTTACGCCGTCAGTGACGCGCGTGCAATCGCGCCCGTGTTGGGCTACTAGGGCCTGAATTGATAGCGACCGACCATTTTCTTTTCCTAAAGCATTTTCTAATTTAGTTTCTAAAGTAAACTTGTAAATTCAATATAAATTTGTGTAGTAGACCAAAAATTGTGAAACTAATTTGTTAGGTTCCTAAAATCATGTTCTATCTGCTAGTATATCTTATTCACATAGCTTTATAATATTTACAAGAGTTCTCTAATTAAATTAAGATGCTTAATATTGTTAAGATAGAGACTTGTAGGAATTTTTGTGATAAATTGGTGATAGTGTTGACTGTAAAAGTTTTATAGTAAATTTCTAATATTATTAGGTGCTTACTGTAATTTTTGTAGCTCTAGAATAGTTAGTGTGCTAAGATAGCTAATGAGTCCTAGTTCAAATATATATTAAATCCATGAAATAGAAAAAGAAACACCTTGGGTTTGTATAGCTCAAACACTTGTTGGGAAATAAAGCTTTATTCGACAACATGGATACGTGGCCTAGTATGTTAGTCATTAGAGTTATCTCGTAGCTTGAGAGGCAGTAATCGTCTTTTAGGAGTTGTTATTGCCGTTGATTAATTATGTCTCTACTGATGCATCCACTGTATATCATAATAGGGATAACGATGCATCGTGGAGTCATCTGGAGTAGCAGAAAAGATGGTGCCTTGATGATCGTGCCCCTATGATGGAGTGCTAACTTTTGGTTATATCTTACCCTGGCAAGCCCCGGTGCATAACCCCTATTATTTTGTACTTTATTTTATGCTTGTGCATTAAGTTTTAAGGAGTTGAATGAAAAACCACTTGCATATATATATCCTTATCCTATGAGTCCTACTAGTATGTTAGGATCGTGTAGATTGCTTATGCTATAGGATTTGGTAGAAGTCGAGTGATTACCATTTACTCACTGACAGATAGGAAGATATTATTGTTATTATTATATTACTATCACATGTAATATATATGGAGGATAATTGGAGACCCGGTGGAATGGTAAACTTTGGATCTGGACTTGGTTAGGCATTCGAGCGAGGCTCGGATTGTACTTGTTCTGCCTGTATCGATTGAGGACCGTCCTTTGCTCTGGATGGTAGTCAGGTCACAGGACTTATTATCCTGAGCACATACTTGCTTATGGGAGCGAGAAGGGCTCGTTGTGCTCTTTGTCATGGGTTCCGGCTCTTTCCGGATCCGACTGATTGGAGGCAGGGAAAGGTGCAGGTTTAAGCACCATGTTGAGACCGTGTCTCAAGTGTAGGGGGCTTGGAGTCTAAGTTTGGACTGGAGACCTGGCCCTATGATAGGAGTGAAAATGGGTTGGTCTTGTTTGTGCCTAGGGTACAAACGGGGCATGTGTTTTGGGGTACCCAGCTAGGAATATATTGATTCATGAATCGCCGTTTCTGTGAGACGGTACTGACTTGGCTATGGTCTAGCACCATAGTAAGAACTGGAACTTGAAAGGTGATAAAATAGTTCTGATTGCTTACCACCTGGCTTGAAAGTAGCATAGGTGCTTATATAGAATGGATAGTTAATGAACTAATGATGACTGCTAATAAAATTTAATACTAAGAACGCACATTTAGTAATGCTTCTGTAGATGCAATAACCCACAAGCCAATAAGCCTTGCATATCCTTGGAGTCTTTTATTTTTCTCCTGTTGGGTAAGTCTTGCTGAGTACAATAGAGTACTCAGGGTTTTATTCCCCCTGTTGCAGGTGACCGATGGATGGTAGATGACTTTTGTGTGTGGAAACCTCCTAGTGGGCTCAGAGAGGATTCCTTTCACGCTACAACCGTAGTATTTATTTATAACCCTCACTAAAAGTTTTAGAAGAAAAGTTTTATGATTCACCATTAATCTTTATTTCCACTATAATTTTGATCATATGTTGTTCTCCGCTGCAAGATAAAAATGTAAACCTAAAATGTATAAACTCCTTTTACATGTAAAATTGTCTTAATTTTGCTATTGTATTCAACTTGTTTAAGTACTCTAATGTTGTAATAAGATGATGTAAGAAATGGTCAAGAATGTTGTAAGTTTTATTCTCTCATTTATGATCTTGATGAAAAAATGTGGAATTTTTCGAGTTCTCCCTTGTGGTGTACTCGACGGAACAACATGATTTAGTGCACTCTCTTGGGTACTTAGTGTCTAATAAAAGACAAGTACTCTTTGGGAGGGCATTAGATTATGCGGTTCTACCATATGCTAGGAGCAGCAGCTACTGTGCTGGTCTCTTTAGGTTATGTAGGAATGACCTGGTTTTTGAAAAGAAATGTACTTCTTCTCCTTTACAGGTTATCTACTCGATTATACATTGGCTCCGTACATGGGCTATCCTACAGAAGCCAACTTCATAAGATTTAGGTTATAGCGGCATCTTAACAATTGGCGCAGGTGGCCAAAGAGTTTTTTACCCTGACACATGGGTGTCTTCGGATTGAGTGTTATTAGTGTATCTTTCTGTTTTAAGATCTTTTGTAAGGCTGGGTGTATCCTTGTTATACATAGGTCGAAAGTGTTTTAAGGTCTTTGTATCATCTCGATGTAACGATCATGGAATTAATAAAGCTTTCCTTATCGAAAAAAAATGCAAAAGCTGCTGTCCCTATATCTAGTAATAGTGGTATGTGATCCGATATATCGGCCCCTATATGGGGCTTGTACGATCACCAAAGGGTATTTAAGTTCCCATTCGGTTGGCATCAAAACTAGGTCCATCTTCTCTATCCCAATATAGTGTGGTATGAACTAGGGAAGTCAATTACCTCAAAGGTGAGCGTCTTCCTCCTGAAGTCATTAGTCGGTGTATCGAATGAAATATATAGGAGCACACCTTGTGGAACCAAAGCGTCTTGATGTAAAGGATGTTAAGCCCACTGCCCCCATCCATGAGGACCTTGAAAAGGCAGATGTTGCCAGCAAATGGATCCAGCACTAGAGGGAACCTACATGGCTGGGGATGTAGTTAGGTTGATCCAAGCGGTCGAAGGACATTGCCAACTCGAACCACCATAGATACTGGGGCATGGTTGGCTCGATGGCAATGACCTCTAAGGCCGTGTTCTTTTGTTGATGCTTTGACTCATGAGACACACCTTCTCAGTTATGAACCCCTTATATCTATCATTAGCAGCGGACGTTCTTCTTGCTATCATGGGCTTTGGGTCCCCCACCATGTACGGGCAGTTGAGATCCCATCCTGGTCGACTTATATATATGACTCCTGTTTGGTTATAACAAGATTTGACTGCTGTGTACACACTTATATCAATCTATGTCTTATACATCAAGTAGACAAGGGAACCTTAGTAGCAATCACCTTCGGCCAATCAGCCTAGCCCACCCTCTCCAAGCAACTAGCCTTAGTGCTAGCCGTCCCTCCACCTCTCTCTAAGGCGTGGCTAGCCTTATGGCTGCCGTCCCTCCCCTCTAATCCCCCTCTAATCTTCCAATTCTACCATCTAATTAACGGGAAATCACCCCCCAGATCGGACGTGTGACAGCCCTACATAGGTGAGTATTCTCTTCGGGATACCTCTTGGCTGCCCCTCTTGTAGTCTGTTTTGGTTCCTGTTTTTTAATAAAATGCTGGGGAGCTTGTCTCCACAGTTCCAGTTAAAAAATATATTAAATAGCAACCAAACCATTGTTGATCAGTTGGTCAGGCCATCCGTCGTTTGCTTACAACTGGCCAGCAACGATCTCACCGTCCCACAAGTCCTTTGCGGTTTTGAAAGGCCCGGATTCGCTGACCAGGAAGTCATAGTTTCCTCTGGACTCTGGCATGGGCACCGATCTTGAGGTGGTCCTCGTTGCTGAGCTCCCAGTCGAAGATGCCAAGGTTCTCTCGCATCCTCCTCTCATTGAAGCTCTTGGTGATGACGCAGTCGCCCATCTCATACACCCACCTTATGCACACCTGCACCCCATGAATGACGTTGCCAGGAGTGGATAACGAGATTTATATATGGCCTAAAACGGAAGATGATTTACACGAGCGACCACTGTTAATTAATCACAAAAATGCACTATATATGTCCTAACATAATTAGAGTTACCTGAGCAACAGTTTTACCCCTGTCCTGGGCGATCTGCTGAAGAACAGGAGAGTTCATGACAGAGTTGTTAGCCCATAGTGTGCCCTTGGCCCCCAGGGGTGAGTAGGCACAAAGTTGGACTCCTTTCTCCTTGCAAAATGCCCTCAACTTGTTCTGCCGGCAATAAGGGTGAACCTCAACCTGAGGTACAAAAAAATTGCTTAAAATAAGAAAAATTAAAAGTACACCCGGCCCACATATGTGTCAAGTTAATCCAACAGGAAATACAATATTTTATCAAAATACAAATCAGAAAAATATGTTCCTTCGGGATGCAGTATTGGATGGTCCAGATTCCATTCACATAAATCACACATCTTGGTGGAGCCGGAGATAAGGTGAGGTATATATGTTCCATAGGAGTTTCATATAGCAAATCTTTGGCCTCTATATATCATGTCCAATTCCGTTGCTTCACAACAGCAAGCCAACTATTCTGTTTATTTTGCAAGCAGGGCAGGAGTGATTTTTATTACCTGGTTAACCGCCGGAGGGATCTTTGCAAAGGAGAGCAGGTAGTCTAGCTTCTTGCAGCTGAAATTGCTGACGCCTATGGCCTTTGCCAGCCCTTGCTGCTGGCACTCCTCCATGTCTTCCCACACACCCTTCATGTCCATCGGCAACAGGTCCTCCTTCAACAGCAGCGGCCCTCCTGGAGCTGCTGGTGGCCTCATGCTCACCGGGTGGTGAATCAGATACAGATCGACGTACTCCATTCGCAGATGTCTGACGACCGAGTTGCATTGCAATTGGTCAATTACACCAAGAAAGAGACGAGACAACCACCATCACTCACTTAGCTGCATATATACACGGATGGTTTCACTTGTGCTTGCCTGCTGCCAAGGGGTTTATATATATAGTGGGCGGCTACTTACTGGAGAGTCTTCCTCAGCGCCGGCTGGACGCGGCCGGGGTGCGCATCGACGATCCAGAGCTTTGACGTGACATAGAGATCATCCCGTGACGCGACCATTCCGGCGCGCACGGCCTCAGCCACAGCGTCCCCGAGCGCGGCCTCCGTGCCATACACGGCGGCTGTGTCCAAGTGGCGGTACCCGACGTCAATGGCGTGGAGGATAGCCTGAACCACACCAGTGTGCCCTTCGCCCTTGCCAAGCGTCGCGGTCGCCGTGCCCATGCCCACCCGGGGCATGGGCTTGCCGGAGCTCAACGCCACCGCTGGCACGGGCATGCTGGGCACGGACCTCCCTTGATGGGCAGACATGGCTTGGCTAGCGAGGTGGCGCTCGCCTCAAGTACGCGTGCAGGATTTGTGTCTCGCCCGGGGAACGGATGGCATGCAGTCACATTGAACTCTCTATATGGGACTACCCTAGTGGCCCAATGTGTGGTGGTTGCGAGCACGAAAATGCAATCCCACATGTCATTGTGACCACCGGGCTTATCCTAGTCCTCGATCTTATCGTGGGTCCCACTCCTTTTATTTATTATTTAGTCGGCTTCTCTCCCACTTGGCAGCACGACAGCACCTCAGTCACGTTGCTGCGCAACTGCACCTCCTCCTCCAGTGCCGGTACCTGTCGCCGCCCCAACCTCCGCCGCTTCCACCGCCACCCCTGGCCTCCACCACCCCCGGTCATCGGCACCGGCCTTGGCCAACGTCATCACCCTCATGGCCCTAGCCTCCGTTGCACCGACCATTGGCCCCTGGCCTCCGCCGCCATCGTGTCGGCTTGTACTCTGCCGCCCCCGGCCTCCGCCTCCACGGCCACCGGGCCCCAGCTCCTCCGCCGCCCACCGCGAAGACACCTGTTTCGGGCATGAATCTTGATGCCCTCGTTCGGGCAGGATAAGCCTAGTGTCCATAGGGGCACGTGGAAATTCCACGTTGGTTACGAGCATTATATCCTATTTTGATTTGTCGTCTTATCAACTGGTACTAATACCTAAAAACAATTATGATCCGTGACAAGGTCACAAGAGCCCATGGACTCTTCCGATCACCACATCCCACCACTGCATGCCCGTGGGCCATGGGCACTAGGAACGTGCCGCCTCGCCGCACCACCCGCCCCTTTCGCCCCCATCCACTGATCCTACCCTCCACTAATCCGTCACCTCTACTAATCGGTCACCAACGAGCCTTCTCGCCCAAGCACTAGCCATCACAGACACCATCCACCATAGCTAGTGGTTCTCTGCTGCCTCGCTGCAACACCTACCCACCGATAGGCCAACCTACTGCCATGGTTCTAGGGTCGAGGGGAGGACAGGGAGCAAACCCTAGCAGAGATGTAGTGATGGATGACCAGCGACACATGACCGGACGTCGGATTAGAGTTTGCATAATAGTTAGTTAGCTAATTATTAGGAGGTGCATAGGATCCTCCTACTAGGTTGCTAATAGATAGTGCACAACTATTAGTAACCTCAAACCTGCTAGGTGGAACTAATAGTTAGCAATCCTGACTAATTAATAGTTATAGTTGATCTATTAGTAGATCTATGTTAATCCATAGTACTAATTTTATCTTTTAATTATTAGCACAGTAGACCCAAATAGACCCTATGTTCATATATATGTTTTCCAAGGCAAGTGATAATATATTCTGGAGGAAGATATAAGAGTTTATTACCTCACCAAACATTACCAACTAATGTTGCTTTTTTTAACTTGAGTTCCACCGGTGGTTGTGTAAGGACAATAGAATAATACACGGGATGATTTCAAAATTTAAAATAGGTTCGATAGAGTCAGAAGCTATTAACTTAATGGTTAAAATGGGTTCTTCCAATCATCTCATCAACATTTTCAAACAAACGCAGTATGATGACTTGTTAAGTATGCTCATGCTTGGAATTAAACCAGGAAATCTCATATTTTGAAGGTGCAAATAAATAAAGATGGAATCCTAGTTCATTTTTAACTTATTTTATCTAATGCATTGTATACTAATTTTAATGTGTTATCATGATATTTTGAATCTTTTATCTCATCTTTGCTCAAATGTTGATAGCTTTTATAACACATGGTAACAGAAAAATATTTAATCCAACTCGTGCTATATATCCAATAAACCACTGAAATCATTTTGTCAAAAAAAAACCCAGTGAAATCATAGGCTTTAGCTAAAATTGGTTGAAGGCATGGGAGAGACCTAAAATCAGCTGCGGAGTGGCCTAATGCCGTCCCTATCAACGAGTAGTCCTGTTCATTTGCAAGCAGCATGCATGAGCTCGAGTAAATATTTGTGTCCACACAAAGTCTCCATATAGATAGCTTTCTCGTTAGCCGGAACTTTGTTCCATTATTAAAAAAAAGATAGCTTGATCGTCAACAAATTGTCGATATGCAGGCAGGTAGTGACAGGCGTCACAAGGATGTACACACTCGAAGAAGACAAGGAAAAAATGTTGACAGGCTTGCAGGACGTTCCAGAATTATAGTGACCTGCGCTTTCATAGAGTTGGGACCTTTACTTTGTCTTCAACTACGCTTGATTGCTGATCCACAAACTCTATTTTTATATATTTTTCATATATATGTGATACTTCTTGTAAATCAGGAGTTGCTTCTTTTTAATATATTAGCAAACATCGGTAAACTAGACAATTATTCGCCTAAACAGAACATTTTCTCCTTTCCCACTTGCTAATCTCTTTTCAATCCTTTCTTTAATGACTTTCCAATCTTTATAATTAAGTTTTTTAATGCATTGGTAGACTTAGGTAGCGAAAGGGGTAAGTTCCAAAATACATAGCAATAACTTCATGTTCATGGGTTGTTGAATACCATGGTCTAGGAAAATCACTGTGACATCTGCGTATTGTAGGATAGTCAAGCCCTCTTCTACTAGGTGTGGCACTACCCCTATATTTGCACATTCACTTTGGCTCTTGCAATTATGATAGCTAGCATGTCCACAAATATGTTAAATAAATATCCTATTACAACCCACAGATCTATATAATCTAATCCATAACGAATAAAATTGTCTCTTGGACACGTCACCAACAACTAGTCCCCAACTGCCCTGAGCCCTGCGCACCATTGGCATCTTCCCGCACACAGATCCTGGGGGTGATCGTCGTCCTCGCACAGGGTAGCCTAGGTGCCCTGCAGGTGAAGCACACAAATGAAGATGGCGAAGGGAGGAGCTACTGGGTGGACGTGGACATGAATCCCGTGCCTAAGCGCTTTTGGTCAACAGCGGCAACCTCTTGCATATGACGTGTAATGATGATGGGTATAAGAGTGCGGAGCAACGGGCATGTTTGGATGAAGTCCGGGGCTAAAATGCCTGGCCTGCAACCTTGCCTATAGCCTGCCTTGGTTGGAACCCTGAGATATATCTGCCTGGGAAGCAAGTGCTTGTGTTAGCTACCTGGCTTCTCGATCAATCTGCCTGGATGTATAATAAATGCACTAATCTCTTTCCTTAGCTCAAGACTCAAGGCTCAAGGCTCAAGAAAGATGTGACTACTCATATGTATTCAAACACAGGCACCTGCTGAACCAAACACTGCCTGCCCTTCACACAGGCAAAATACAAGGGCTTCAACCAAGCGACACTATGAAATCAGAGTATGCCTGACCAGGCAATTTTGCCAACCGTAACAGGCAGGTCACAGGCAACTCAAATGCCCAGGCAACTTGCCCAGGGTACAAACCAAACATGCTCCAAGAGCCTAGGGTTTCAATCGCCCTCTTCTTCAACCCTGGGAAGAGAGGCGAGGGGGATTTTTATGGGCCATTGGTAGATCTGCTTTCAGCTTTCTTTAGCAAACCCGCTAAGTTAAAAAAAATCACCATTCTTGAGTTCTTTAGCTAAGAGCTTGGGAGCAACCATCTCTACTTGAGCACTTGTAACCGCGCTTATGCCTTGTGTGATGCTTATATATAATGCAAATGAAAATGTTCCGCACTAACCTAAAAAAAATTCCATTGTCTCTGTTTTCTGTACCATTTTCACCACATCTATCATACATCAATGCAAACAATATTTTGTTTTTATATATATTTCATTTCACGATTAGACCATCATATATCATGTTCACAGTATAATTAATACAATTTCGCAACAGCCACAATTACGGAATTGCAGATTTACAGCCTTACAGGTACAGAAGAAGTTGAAACTTTCAAGGTAGTAGTACGTCTACGTCACAACATCAACATCACCATCAAGTCGCAAGCAAGTTGCCGGCTTGTAGCATCACATCATTGTCTAAGCGTTTCCGTGTTCTGGATCAAAGGATTTTCCGGTTATTACTTACTGAGATATGGAAGTCGATCCGTTTGAAGGTCAGGGCGCATAAGCGAGGCTTGCTTCTATAAATTGACATCTCACTGACGACGTTCCATGCAATGTCACAAATGTGAGCGGCCGCAGAGGAAGAGGACGAGGACGAAGAGGAGAGGGCTGTGGCGGTGAGGGGAACTGTTCAGCTACAGTAGAATGTCAACAAAAACAAAGATCTCTATAGATAGATTTCATTCTGATGACCATTTGTGTCTTGACAAAGAGAGAGATCTGATACTCCACGCCTCCATAGAACAAAGGAAATGATCACAAAGCACTCTCATCGGTCGTAGGAGACGAGCGGCGTTTGGTTAGATTGGCCGGCGGTGATCCCATAACTCCTCTAATGTTTTGTATGGCCCAGATTCATGGACCAAGAAATCGTAGTTGCCCCCGGACTCTGGAAGCTCGCTAGTCTTGCGGCGGTCATCGTCAGTGAGCTCCCAGTCGAAGATGTCAAGGTTCTCTCGCATCCTGCTCTGGTGGAAGCTCTTGACGATCACGCAGTCACCCTGCTCGTAAACCCACCTAATGCACACACCTGCACCCAAACTCCCTTCACGTCCAAGGCCACCAGGCCTTTCTTCTCCACCACCACCGGGCCTTCTCCTTGAGCCTCGTCGGGCGGCTCCATGCTCACCGGGTGGTGAATCAGGTATAGGTCCACGTACTCCATCTGCAGATTCCTGACAAAAGAACCATCAGTCATACTGCTGCCTGCTCTGGCGGGTTTTTGGTAGACAGTAGATTTTCATCCTGTTCGGTTGGTTGGTTCATATCATTGCTGAAGTACTGCTGACTAGTTTGTGTGAGAGAAAAATACTGTTCCGGCTGGAAATTTACGATCATTTACGACAAGCCACAGCCAAACGAACGTACTGATATATGGTATGGCGACATGCATGGTAATGGTACATACTGCAGTGTCTTGTGGAGCGCCGGCAGGACCGCGGCCGGGGTGCGCGTCAGCCATCCAGAGCTTGGACGTGACGTAGAGGTCAGTCCCGGGACGCTGACCGTCCCAGCACTGGACGGCCTCGGCCACAAGCGTCCCCGAGCGAGGCCTCCGTGTTGTACAGTGCGGCGGTGTCCAAGTGGCGGTACCCGGCGTCGAGGTCACGCCGGCGCGGCCCTCCACTTGGCACAATGATGGGACCCCTATCCCAATGTACATTTGTGGTTGGTATTTTTCTTAGGGCCTATTTGGTTTGAGCTACTAAACTTTAGTAGCTACTAAATGATTTAGTCACTTTTAGTAACTCCAGAGTTACTAGAGAAGACTAAAATCCTTTTAATCATATTTAGTCACAGTGTTTGGCAAAAAAGTTACTTAAAGTGACTAAAAGCTACTAAATTTAGTAGCTACTAGGTGAACCAAACAGGCCCTTAGTTTCCATATGGTATCTGCTTGATCGGGGGTGGAACACTCAGCTGTCACAGAAGTGAAGTCCATGCACATCTCTTGGTAGACCGACGCCAGCAGAGCGGGTCTCGTCGTCGACTCATCAGTCCTCGTTGGATGACGAGGGGAGGGAGACTTACTTTGGCGTCAGCGGTCAAGCAGGTTATACGAACCTGGACCGCATCCAGATGGCGTTGGGGAAGGTGATGAGGAAGGAGATGAAGATCGACGTCGCAAGGAGGGGCGTGAAGCTTTGTCCTAGCTTCGTGGCCATGGCCGCGGAGGTGTCCCTGGAGACCGAAACCGGTACATGGCGTCCAGAAGGCCTCCCCGCTGAAGTCCAAGTTCTGGGCATCGAGAGGTGATTCTGATGAATCGGAAGAAGACGAACCGAAGGTTCAAAGCCCTTCCACGCCGGAGTTCGTTAAGGAAGCCTTAGGACTGCCGGCTTCACGATCGATCAGTTAGCTACGGCGGAACAAGGTTCTAGACACAGGTAAGGCTTCGTTACCTCGCGATCTTCTTCTGCCCAGGGCTATTGTTGAATCTTTGATCAAGAGGAAGCTCGTTGTCGAGCCATGGCAAGGGCCGCTGCCCGCTCCGTGCACATCTCCGCCAAGAACGCTAGGCGACTTCCTTGCCAAGGCCAGCCACCGTGACCTGGGAACTCGTGGCGGCTCGGGAAAGTCTCCGCGGCACTCTAGATCGCCGACGAGGACTGTTCCGGCGAGGTCACAGGAAGATTCAAATTTTTTTGAAAAAATGAAAATCCAGGATCGTGATACGTTATTCCATCTGCTTCCTCATTCGATGCTATGGACCGAGGCCATGGTCGCGTGCGCTCGGATCAGTGTGGAGGGGGGGAACGGTGTGTGCTTTCTCTGGATGTGCTGAACCGGTGCAAATCGGGTCAGGAAAGTTTATTCGGTCCACGAAGGGACTGTGTGCATTATTCAGGAGGACAGGGATGAGGAGAAGTCCTATCGTAACTAAGCCACCGCCAGCAGCGTATACGACGCCATCGCGACCTTCATTCGCAGACGTCGTGCGAGCAGGCAAACAGATGGCGGCACAGGGTTCAAGTCATGGCGGTGATCATGGCGCTTGTGGAGGAGGAAGGGGGGCGGGGTACAACCTCGGGTTTCACCCGGGTTTCGACCCAGGCCACGGATAGGGCCGTGGCCGCGACCAGTTTCCCCCGCGTGGTCGAGGCCGGGGTCAGGGATATGGTGGCTTCGGCTACTTCAACCAGGGCTTTGGCGGGGGCCAGGGCGAGAGTCCACAGGGCGGCAATGGAGGAGGGTTCAGCGGAGGCAGAGGTCGTGGGGGCTGGCCAAACCCTAGCCACCCCCGCTACCAACCATCTTCGTCGCAGGAGCTAGGAGGCAGCCACATGCCGCAGCAACCAGCAGGGCCACCCCCTCTCCCAAACTCGATTCAGGGGGAGGCGCTGGTAGGTGCGTAGGGGGCTGCTCCCCAACTGACACCAGCAATGGGGTCATCATAGCAGGCGACCTTGACTACTTTGAACAAGTCAGCACTAGCATCAGCTGAAACCCTCACAACAGACACTGCCCCGCCAGGATCCAATTCTGCAGTTATTATGAGTGATGTGCCAGAGTTATCCCAGAAAGGAGGAACTCAAAAAAGCAAGGGTAAACCTTACTGCTATCGATGCCACACTAAAGGGCATACGATTTCAGTTTGTACGGTTGTTCTTAGTTGTGAATTATGCTTTGGTGATCATGTTAAAAAAATATGTCCAAATCTAAAGAATTTGAACTCTACTGCTATACCTTGTGGATATGCTGTAGAAGGCCTAGGCTTTTATTTCATACCTGTTATTGAGAATCCAAAAATTGCTTCTGATGACAAATTCGCTGCGGTACGTGTTTTAGAGGGTTCTTTTACTGCTGACTAGGTAGCAGTGGAACTTGACAAACTATTGCCTAGGAATAGTTGGGTGATGGAAGAGAAAGACAACGATGCCTTTTTCACTAATTTCCCATCTTCTGAAGTGCTCAACCACATGGTGAATTGGGGCCCAATGGACACAAAGGCAGTGAAAGGAAAGATTAGGTTTGAGAAAGGAGCTGAAAATGATGTTTTTAAATATGAGATTGAAAAGGTTTGGGTGCAGTTCAGAGGGCTCCCAAAGGAGTTACGGGAATTTCGTATTATCTGGGCAATTGGCTCAATTTTAGGGATATCTCGGGCTGTTGATATGAAATTCACAAAGAAATATGGCAGAGCAAGAATGAAAGTAGCAGTGCTAAATCCTAACCTCATCCCAAACCTTGTGGATGTAGTCATTGGGGATTTTGTATATGAGCTAAAATTCAGAGTTGAGAAGGATATGTCTGATGGTGAGCCCCAAGTCATTGACATGGACTCTACCATGGACGAGGACAAAGCCCCGGAGGAGAAGGAACCGGAAAACATGGATCATGATGCTAACAAAACAGGAGATCCACCAGCTGGTCAAATGTCTGATAGGCTGCCCAATGCCTCAGTTGCGTTAAGTGGACAGCACAAGAACAAGGCGGCCGCTGGTACACCTACTGACCATCACCTAGGCAATATCATGACCAACCAGTCGGTCCTACCACGAGCCGTTGATACTCAGCAGAGCATGTGGGCTGGTATAGGTGCAGTACTCCAGCAGAACTTTTTAGGACATGTCTCAGTGGAAAAGAAAAATGCAAATAAGCCAGTTGTGTTACTATCTCAGACTCGGATGACTCCTGATGGTACTGCACAATGGAAGGCTAGTCTGTTGTAGTCTAAAAGTGACTCTGGCCTCCTCAAAAAAACTAAGGCAATGAGTGGCGGGGCAGTGTCACCAGTGAGAGCTAGCAAAAGAAACGCATCTACTCTGGAGCAAGACTCGTTGGAGAAGGCAACGAAGTTAAAAGCGCGCAAAAATTTGGAATCATCTTCGATCAAAGGTAAAGAATCACATCCACTTTCTTTTGATGCTCTTGATGATTCTATTTTGCTAGCTTCTACTAGTGCACTAGGAATTTTACTCGGGGTTAATGAGCATGAGGTTTCCTGTTCTTTAAAATCTTTAAAAGATGTGGAGTCACATAGACTATCTGAGTTTTTTTTTATTTAGAAGAATCTAGCAAGAACCTAGTGGATGATGTCTCATCAGTTTGCTCTTTAGAGGAAAATATGGATTTAGATGCTTTAAACCTCATTTGTGCGGAGATTACTGAAGACCTAGGTGATGGGGGCTGTGATCCTATGATCCTTTGTGTCTACAGACCCCTTTATCACATTACAAAAAATCTAGGTCCAAAATTAATGAAAAAAAGCTAAAAGTAAATCCAAATGAAAGGAATTTTCTAGAACTGCAATGGTTTTGCTGACCATAAAAAGTATAGATTTCTATCTGACTTGACAAAAGAAAAGAACCTAGATTTCATTGCCTTATCGGAGACCGGGAGAGCCAATTTTCCACAATCAACATTGAATAATATCTGCGCTGGCAGAGATTTTCTTTGGCATTGCATGGCTCCAAGGGGTCGGTCCGGTGGTATGATGCTAGGTATAAACCCTTTAATTTTTTACATTGGTCCGATAGAAGAAGGGGATTTTTTTATTCAGTTCAAGTTGAGACACAAAGAGGTTGATTTTAAATTTAATTTAATCTTGGTTTACGGCCCTGCTCAATTAGATCTAAAAACACAATTCTTATCCGAGCTGGTTAGAGTATGTTCAAAAGACACCCTACCTATTGTTATAGGTGGTGATTTTAACATTATTCATAGTCCAGATGAGAAAAACAATGAAAACTATAGTGATAGATGGCCTTTTCTATTTAATGCAGTCATTGACACGCTAAATCATAGAGAATTAGAGCTGACAGGAAGAAAGTTTACTTGGGCTAATCGTGTATAAAATCAGACCTTTGAGAAACTAGATAGGATTCTAGTTTGTACGGATTTTGAGTCTAAGTATCTGCTTTCAACTGTGGTTGCTTTGAGCAGAGACATTTCTGACCACACTCCACTGTTATTTAGCACAAATAGTCCATCTTCGGCTTACCAACCTCAATTCAAATTTGAATTAGGTTGGTTGCTTAGGGATGGTTTTTGTGACATGGTGCGAGATGTTTGGCTTAGTGTGATTGTGGAGGGCAGCCCATTAGAGAGGTGGCAAGCGAAGATCAAGAGACTTCGCCAGTACCTCAGAGGCTGGGCAAAAAATGTGAGTGGGGCTTATAAGAAGGAAAAAATGAACTGTTAGACAAACTCGATGAGCTAGACAAGAAGACAAAAATATCTTTGCTTAATCAGACGGAACTAAATCTTAAACATGTGTTAAATGAGAGATTGGCTGAACTGCTGCGTGAAGAGGAAATTAAATGGTACCAAAGGGCAAAGGTAAAACATCTACTGGAGGGTGATGCTAATACTAAATATTATCATCTATTGGCTAATGGTAGGCATCAAAACAACTCGTATTTTCCAATTGGAGGATGGCAACAATATAATAGAAGGTGATGCTCAACTAAAACAACATATTACCAACTATTATAAAAACCTATTTGGTCCCTCGGAGAGCTCTTCTATAGTGTTGGAGGAGCACAAGGTCCAAGGCATACCTCAAGTCTCTGATCTGGAAAATGAGTTTCTAACTGATGTGTTTTCTGAGTCTGAGGTTAGAACAACGGTGTTCTAGATTCAACACAATAAGGCACCAGGACCGGATGGCTTTCCACCTGAGTTCTATTAGGTCTTCTGGGATTTAATAAAAGATGATCTGATGGCTCTCTTTATGGAATTTCATGAGGGAACTCTGCCTTTGAATAGTCTCAACTTTGGTACTATAATTCTGTTACCAAAGAAGAAAGATGCGAAAGTCATTCAACAATATAGACCGATCTGTTTGTTGAATGTTTCTTTTAAGATCTTTACCAAAGTTGCGACTAATAGACTGTCTACTATTGCCCAAAAGATCATTAGACCAACACAAACTGCTTTCCTCCCAGGAAGAAACATCATGGAGGGCGCAGTAATTCTCCATGAAATGATTCATGAACTCCACTTGAAAAAGCAAGATGGAATAATCTTTAAAATAGATTTTGAAAAGGCTTATGATAAAGTAAAATGGAACTTTTTACAACAAACCTTAGCGACGAAAGGATTCTCTCAAAAGTGATGTTCTTAGGTACAGTAGTTTACACAGGGAGGAAATGTAAACATTAAAGTGAATGACCAACTTGGTTCCTATTTCCAGACAAAAAAAGGCCTAAGGCAAGATGACCCAATGTCTCCAATACTATTTAATATAGTGGCAAACATGTTGGCTATACTAATTGCTAGGGCCAAGGAAGTAGGCCAGATAGAAGGGGCCATTCCTCATCTTGTCCAAGATGGTTTGTCTATTCTACAATATGCGGATGACACAGTGATCTTTCTGAGCCATTATGTTGAGAAGGCGGTAAACATGAAATTGATACTAAGCACGTTTGAGCAACTTTCGGGGCTCAAAATTAATTTTCATAAAAGTGAAATATTTTGTTTTGGTAAAGCAAAAGAGCATGAGGTTTTCTATTCACAGTTGTTTGGGTGTGGGGTGGGTAAGTTTCCCTTTTGGTACCTTGGTTTACCTATGCACACTAGGACACTGAGTAATAAAGATTGGCAGTCAGTAGAGAACAGAATTGAAAACAAGCTTAGCGGATGGAAAGGCAAGATGCTTTCTTTAGGAGGTCGCTTGGTCTTAATAAACTCGGTGCTCTCTAGCTTACCGATGTTTATGATGTCTTTCTTTGAACTCCCAAAAGAAGTATTAGAAAAGATCGACTGCTTTAGATCAAGATTCTACTGGCAAAGCGACCATCACAAGCGAAAATATAGACTAGCCAAATGGGAAATTATGTGCCAACCAAAAATACAGGGTGGTTTAGGCATACATAATTTGGATTTACAAAACAAATGCCTAATGAGTAAATGGCTCTTCAAGCTGTTAAATGAGGATGGTATGTGGCAAGAATTATTGAGAAATAAATATATAAAAGATAAAACTATAGGGAGCTGTACCAAAAGGCCCACTGACTCTCACTTCTGGAAAGGACTGATGAATGTAAAAGATAGTTTCATGACTTTTGGTTCATTCAAAGTAAAAGACGGGTCACAAAGTCGTTTTTGGATGGACACCTGGTTGGGAAACCAACCATTAAAAGATAAAATTCTCTCGTTGTTCAATATTGTGAGAAGAAAGCAGGATTCTGTGGCAACTGTACTTGCATCAATCCCGCTGAACATTTCCTTTCGTCGGAATTTAGGGGGTAGAAATCTAAGGGATTGGCATAGAATTGTTGCCTCGTTACAAGATATGAACTTACAGGGGAAAGGGATGTGTTTGTTTGGGCATTACATTCATCTGGTACATTTTCTGTTAAATCTATGAATGTTGTACTAATTAACAATAGGGTCAAAGTGTCACAGGATTTATGGCAGATCAAAATTCCTTCAAGAATAAAAATATTCTTGTGGTATTTAAAAAGAGGTGTGATCTTAACCAAGGACAATCTTGCATGACAAAGCTAGAATGGTGATACGAAATGTTGCTTCTATCACCATCCAGAAACTATTCAACACCTTTTTTCCAATGTTATTATGCTAAGTTCTTGTGGCGTGCTGTACACTTGATGTTTGGGTTATCACCCCCTCAGTATACATGATTTATTTGTTAATTGGTCTAAGGCGGGTGGTAATATACATAATTCATTGTTATTAACTGCAGCGTCAGCTTTATGTTGGACAATCTGGTTAACAAGAAACGAAGTAGTTTTTGACAAATGCAGACCGAAAACTTTTTTGCAGGTGCTATTTAGGGGAACCCATTGGCTACGGCAATGGGCAAGGCTGCAGCGGCGTAATGATCTACGGGATCAGCTGATTCTTATTGGGCAGCATCTGAAGACATCAGCATTGTACTTCTTTAATTCCAATGGATGGTTATCGACTAGGTTTATTAGTCTTCATTAGTCAGAACTTTACTTTTCACTTTGTTGTCCTAGTGTCTACTTGTAAGCTTATGATCCCTGTGGATTGTGTGCTGGTCGCTGTACCAAACTTTATAATAATTGGCCTGATTCTACCCTGAGGTAGATAAAGCCAGATATGAACTATCCTTTTATCTAAAAGAAAATCTGCTTGATCGGGATCTATATCGCCGTCCCCGTCTTTTGGCCAGGACGTACACGTCAATGCAAGGACCGTCCAAACCATCCTCGGCTTAAGTTTAAATGAACAACCGGTGGTTGTACTGTCCAACAAGAGAACTATTCTAGTCATTGACTTGACATATATAATATAAACCCCATGATAGCACACATCTGAACGGTCGAACAATCGGTCATGCATCCATTTAAAACGCAAGTCATTCCTAAAGTCCCCGATATGTGTCTCAAGTGAATACCCAAGATCAAACATATATCTTTACATAAAACATCATCATCATCATACACGACATAAGAGGGCAAATTTTAATGTAGATTACATGTCTTCAACACATTACATGTGTCCGTACACTACTGCAGGCCGTAGGTTGTAGATGCTCTGCAGAGGTGACCGAGCCTGCTGCCTCTACGTACTTTTGGCATAATACGTGGTGTGGTGGTTTCCATATGGTATCTTTATCAGAATCTATACCGCCATCCCCCGTATTTTTTTTTTGCCAAGACGTACGTCAAACTCTGCCGCTGGCCGCGCACCATTGCATGTCGAAGCGAAGGACGGGACGACAGCTGGTGAGGCCTAAACAACGTCGATCTCATCTCACGGGGGGCGCAGCATGACAAGCTCATGAACCAAAAGTCTTGATATGAGACAAATATAGAGTGCAACCAAGTTCTTTTCCCAAGAACTAGGGATGCGGTCAACAATTTATTACCTGAATGAATGAGTCAGTCTGTCAGATGATTTAACAAAACATTGAACATTACGCAATCTCTGGCGCACCCGCCTGCTCTACCCGCGCTAACCGCTTGCCAGAAGCGTGCGGAGGTGGACGTGCTGGGACCCTTGTTATTCGGACCGGACCGGACCGGCGGTTCGACCGCTAAAAGATTGAACCAGAGCCTACAACGGTCCGGTTCACTTAAAAGACCGTCTATGCAATCGAACCGCTATAAACCGGTTGAACCGGCCGGTTTTTTTAGAACCGGTGAACCGGGCGGTTCCATGCGAACCGGTGCGGTTTGGAAATTTTCCAAAATTACCCCTCTGTGCATTCAGGATGACCTTATTTAGGTAGGGGTATTATTGGAAATTACTCTTTAGGGTTGTTTTGGCGCTGGAGTGACTCAGTGGGAGGGAAAATTTTCCCCTTTTCGTTTCTGGACGGCGGCGCGGGGCTTCTGCGCGTGCGCCGTGGCGGCGAGGGACTGAGGCCTGAGGGTGAGGGACTCTGGGACTGAGGGGTGAGGGCCGAGGCGCTCAGTGGTCGGCGCTCCTGCCGGCTGCTGGCTGCGGGCTACGCCTCTGCGCCTGAGGCCTGAGGCCTGAGGGTGAGGGACTGAGGGGTGAGGGCCGAGGCGCTCGGCGGTCGGCGCTCCTGCCGGCTGCTGGCTGCGGGCTACGCGCCTACGCCTCTGCGGGCGGGTCGCGGGACGCGGCGTCGCGCGCGACCGCGGCGACCCCGCGTGCGACAGTGCGCGTGGCGGCGAGGGACTGCAGGCGGCTTCAGCCGTCAGCACTACGACGAGCGACCAGTCTCCATCTCCACGACTGTAGAGCTTGCTGTTCTTCGATGATCAGAAGCATGGCTAATGGTGAGCATTAACTGGCATCTCTGTTCTCCACTCTCTAGTCTCCAGTATCCAAGGCATGCAGCAACAGGCGGGGAATGGGCTTCCGATGGATGGAGAGCTAGCTACAGTTGCTCCTCCTCGGCCTACGTTCGCACGCAGTGCAGCACAGCAGTAGAAGCTACTACTACTAGTACTGTGGGCACTGGAGCACGCAGCGAGGCCGGTGACCAGCAGGGTCCAGGTCCATGGAAGTGGAGGGCATGGGCGACTGACTGCCCGGCGTAAATTCGAGTTTGACGTTGCGTCCATGCGCCATACTCTCCACTCATGCAGCCACTGTGGCAGTGTTCTCCTGATCTGATTAGTTTAGGATTGTTTCTACAAGATTTGGCTAGTAACAAATATGTTCCATTTCTTAGCTGCTGGACTGCTGGTAACTTGTCTTCCCCTTTCTTGTGCATATAGTTGATTCTTCAGCGACTCCAACTCCGGGTGACACTGACAGTGGCCAGAACCAAATTGCAACACCTGCTACTCAAGAGGCATCTACAGAAGTGAGGACAAGAAAGAAATCTGATCCAGCATGGGGATATTGTACACTGATCACTGAAGGAGGAAGAAAGAAGATCAAATGCATGTTCTGTAATGATGTATTTGCAGGAGGAGGAATCCATCGTTTCAAGGAGCATTTAGCCAAATGGCCTGGTAATGTGGCAGCATGTAAAAAAGTTGATCCTGAGGTTGAGCATACAATGTATCAAAACCTGGTTGATTGGACTGAGAAGAAAAAGAAGGCACAACAGGACTATGAGGAAGGGAATGCATATGGGCCAGAACCTGGAGAACAAGATGATGTTGTTGAAGTCTCTGTTGCTAATGAACCTGGAGCCCCTTCTCGGCGTGTTGCTGCTACACCTGCAGGAAAACAAAGGAAAAAAGAGACCTGCAGCTGCAACTCCTAGTGTTGGCAAGTACTTCAAGCCTAGAACTGGCCCAGGGGATCAACCAACAATTAAGAGTGTTCTTCAAGGGGAAGCAGTCAAGGAGAAGACAGATTTGTGCATGGCAAGATGGTTCCTTGATGCCACTATTCCATTCAATGCAAGTAATTCCATTTTTTACCAACCCATGATTGATGCTGTGTGTGCATATGGTTCTGGATACAAGGGGCCAAACTTTAATCAGCTGCGTGGTTCATTGCTTGCAAAATTAGTTGTGGAAACTAGGAATTTTGTTGATGGTTTCCGCAACACTTGGAGGGAAAACTGGTTGCACTATTATGGCTGATGGGTGGACTGACAGAAAGAGAAGGACCCTCATCAACTTCTTGGTCTATTGTCCCAAAGGTACTGTTTTTCTCAAGTCAATCGATGCCACTGATAGCTCCAAAACTGCAGATTTCTTGTTTAGATTATTCAAAGATGTGGTTCATTTTGTTGGGCCTGAAAATGTGGTTCATTTTGTCACTGATAATGCCTCAAACATGGTTGCTGCTGGTAGAAGGATAGAAGATGAGTTCCCATCCATTTATTGGTCCCCTTGTGCTGCCCATTGTGTCAATTTGATATTGCATGACTTTGGTAAGGAGGATGTAGTGAAGACCACCGTAGCTCATGCATCAATCATTACAAAATATGTCTACAACCATTGCTTCCCATTGTATTTAATGAGGAAGTTCACTAAAGGTCATGAGATTCTTCGTCCAGCCCAAACTCGTTTTGCTACTAATTTTATTGCTTTGCAAAGCATATATAAGCACAAGGCTGATCTGCATGCAATGGTTATCTCCAATGAGTGGACAAACTATGCATATTATAAGGAACCAAAAGCCAAAAAATTCACTAGAGCTGTGCTAGATCAAAAGTTCTAGGAAAAACTGTGCTATTGTTTGCCAATTATCAGAGCCACTAGTTCGGGTGCTGAGAATAGTGGACAGCGATGAGAGACCTGCAATGGGATATCTATTTGCAGGATTCCATGCTGCAAGAGATGAAATTGAAAAGAGATTTCAGCGAAAGAAAGAGTTTGTAAAGCCTTTCTTGGAATACATGGATGCACGGTGGGATAAGCACTTTGATAAGAATCTTCATGCTGCTGGCTTTTGGTTCAATCCTAATAACCAGTACAATCCTCAACTACGAGAGAAGTACAAGTTCGCTACTTCTGGAGTTCTTGATGTCATAGAGAGATATGCTGGCAAAGATGTTGCCCTTAGAAATATTTTGACAAAAGAAATGAAGACTTTTAGGAATGCAGAAGGTGATTTTGGGCGTGCAAGTGCTATAAATGATCGCTCGGGCATGCTTGCTGGTAACTTCATTCACTACATTGCTGTTCTTACTTTTCCAGTTCATTTAAGCATATTACTAACTTCTGTTTGTCACATAGATGAGTGGTGGGAAACTTATGGCTGCAGCGCACCAAACTTGCAGAAGCTTGCCTTGCGTGTGTTGAGCCAAACTTGTAGTGCTTCTGGATGTGAGAGGAGCTGGAGCTACTTTGAACATGTGCACTCCAAGAAAAGAAATAGATTAGAGCATCAAAGGTTAAATGATATTGTGTATGTTCATTGTAACCTGAGGCTGCGTCAAGGTACCCCTTCTCTTGAAAGACTAAAACTTGCATAGCTAGCTGCTAGCCTATTCTATAACCTGAAAATAATATTGTCAGTATGTACTATTTGAACATTAGGTCCAAGATCAGGACTAGAAATTATGACCCAATAAGTTTGGAACAAATTGGAATGGGAAATGAAGCTTGGATCTTAGAAGACAGTCCACCTCGCCTTAACTCGGAAGAGTTGAACAGCCTTTCGCAGTGAACTATCCGCACTAAGTATACAATGCAGTGATGGTAATGTCTCTTGTCAATTGTGAAATAAATTCAACTCACATACCAGTTTTTTTTTTTTGCTTATTTAACATCATGTCTATGTTGAAAAAAATAGAATTGGTGCTGGACTTGAATGCTATTGAGGCTGATGCCATGGAAGACAGTGACGAGATTCAGGACATTCAGGACCAGGAAAGGCCCCAAAGGGATGAAGATCTATTTGATTTTGATGGTATGGCATTTGATGTTGGTGGATCAAGTGCTTGTTATGCTGCACCACGAGATGAATGGGATCCTGTGAATTTTGATTGAGTACCATCTAGCTATCATGTTTTCTGATTGTGTTCGTAATCTTTTTAGCACGAACTTGTTTGGAACTTTTAGCATGTCGGTGTGTTATCAGTTAGCATGCACTTGATATTTTGTATTAAAGAACCTGAGGTTGTGTTGCTGTGAGCCATGAGCCCGTGACTATTTCTATGATGTATGAATATGAACTATGTATGAAGCGAAACTTATGTTATTGTTATCAGTCATTTGATGTTTTGAATTAACATGTCATTTTATATATATATATATGTATGAATCCAATTATTAATTATAGCATATATATATATACACCGGTTCATAGTATTTGTGACCGGTTCAACTAGTCAGGTCCAATACAATCGGACCAGCGGTTCAACCGGTTCTATACGGTCAGGGAACGGACACCAACAACAGTGAGCTCGATGTGGACACTCAGCTTAACGTTACCACAACTACAGCGTCGATCAGATGGAAGGAGGGCTGATCAGCCCACGGTGAAAACTTTACTAGGTACTACTGGTGAAGCTTGCTATCAAGACACAGGCTACATCTACTAGTGAGGTCCATGAGGAGGAAGCCGAGGAAGAGATGGGCCATGGTTAGCGCGTGAAGAGGCGCCCGTGTCCGGGTTGTTGGACCAGTGAACGTCTTGCGTGCGTATGTGTGGCTGAAACGCCGTTTTAATATAAAGAGAGCGCTGCTGAACTCTGTGGAGAGGAAATTGGATGTAATACAACCTCAACTCTCAACTCAATCCATGTCCTCTCCTCTTCTCTAAACCCTCTAATTGCTTCTCCTTTATCCTCTAAAATTGGTTTCGTCCATCGATGGTAAAATCCCGTGCAATTCGCTTGGCTCTTTGATCTGACCTTACTAGTTCAAGTTTGGAACTAATCATGTTAGTCCTCTCCAACTTTTTTTTTAAACGGTCCGCAGGGGAGGCCCCTACTTATATTTTTGGTATTTTATATAAATGATGATAAGTACAATATATACAGAATTACAAGGCAGTCAATGCCCAAAAGGAAAAAGATTCTACTCATAAAGGAAAATTCTCACACCAACTAAGAAGTACATCCTTAATTTTCTTTTTGGCCTTGATACAAACCAGACCAATCTCCTCCTTGAAGGCACACTTCCATTGAATGAGGCTATAGGATTTGGCATAAAAAATCACACCATTTCTTGTAGTCCATATAACCCTGCACGCAGTGATAACAGGCTCTCTGAAAGCAGAACTCCCAAAAGTGTTTCTTGCTTGGCAGACCATATCAAGAGGATCAAGATTAGTATCCCAGGAAATATTTATTGAGTTCCAGCAAGGAATACTGAAAGGGCAGTCGAAAAAAAGATGAAAACAGGTTTCCTCCGAGTTGGTGTTGCAAAGAACACAATTATAATCATCCAGTTGTCTATTTTTTCTTCTCAAAATGTTCCAAGTGTTAAGGCGATCCATAAAAAGTAGCCAAAAGAAGAATTTGTGTTTCCTAAGTTGCCAGAAGACCACATCCATTTGAAAAGAGGTGAGGCTTGCTTTTGACCAATCAGGATCCTGTAGGCTTTTGAGGATCTGTAGGTTGAAGAGCCCCAGTTGTAGGTCCAATGATCTTCTGTGTCCAAATCCCAGCTGAAGTTTTGGAGGAGAGCTTGCAAACTGTCTAACTGAAATGAGGCCTGGGGAGAAAGAGGGAAGAAGAAGACAGTAGCTGGATCCTTTTCCAAAAAGAATCTGATAGAGCTTTTTGTTTTCTTACATAGCTAAAAAGTTCAGGATAGGCATCTTTCAGTAAGCCATCAGTCCAGGAGTCTTGCCAGAGCATAATTGAATTCCCTTTTGAAGGCACACATTTTGTTAAGTTTCTAAAATCATCTGCTAATTTGAGGAGATCTTTCCACCAAAAGGAACCAGTTGGAGTTTTAGCATGGGGGTATGTGATTATTCTTATAAAATTTGCTCCAAGTGAGACTCACCCAAGGGATGTTGGCATGATTATAAAATTTGTCCAAATATTTTAGAAGCAGAGCTGAGTTCTGGGCCCTAAGATCAATAATCCCTAAACCATCTTCCTTAGGTTTGCAAGTTACATTCCAAGCTGCTAGACAGGAACCTTTCCTATTTATATCACCCCCACTCCAGAGACAAGTTTTCGGTATTTATCAATTTGTTCAATGAGAGATGGAGGGATTTGAAGGCTGCACATGTAAAAAGTTGAGAGGGCTGAGAACACAGAGTTAGCCAAAATCAGTCTACCTTGGTATGAGAGCATTTTACTGATACCACTGAGTCTTCTTTCAATTCTGCAAATGAGGGGACTGAAATCTTGTACAGATGGCCTTGTACTACCAAGGGATAGTCCAAGATAGGTGAAGGGCATGGATCCAACCGTAGAGCCAAAAGTATTGGCTAAATGTTGAGTCTCTTCTGCATTCATGTTAATTGGTACTAGGGAAGATTTCTGAAAGTTCACCTTGAGTACAGTGCTGTCTGAGAAAGATCTCAAAAGACCCTTGAAGATGAATAACATTCTAGCTTCAGTTGGCAGAATCAACAAAGTGTCATCAGCATACTGTACAATAGGATAGTGACCACCAAAATCCTCACTAAGAGGGTGTTTCAAAAACCCCAGCTGCCAAGCTTTGTTAACAATGGTCTGTAGGAAATCTGCAGCAAGGACAAATAGTAAAGGAGATAAAAGGTCTCCTTGTCTGACACCTCTTTTGCAAGTAAAGCTCTTCCCTGGGATTCCATTGAGTAGTACAGCAGAAGAAGCAGATCCCAAAATATTTTTAACCCAGTTGATCCAAGTTTCAGAGAAGCCTTTAAACTTCAAAATCTGAAGAATGAAATGATGTTCTATTTTATCAAAGGCCTTCTCAAAATCAAGTTTAAGAATAATAATCTTTTTCTTGGAGTGATGGCAGATGTGAAGAAACTGAAAAGCCCAAGCCAGACAGTCCTGGATGATTCTACCTTTGATGAAATCATATTGATTATAATGTATCAGTGAGGGTAGGACTGACTAGAGTCTGTTTGAAAGCAGCTTGGTAATGCTTTTGAAGGAATAATTAAGGAGGAAGATGGATCTATAATCATCCACAGTAGCAGGGTTATCTTTCTTAGGAATAAGAGCAATGTAGGAATTATTTATACTGCTTAAGTCCAAACTGCCATTACTGAAATCAGAGAACAGTCTAATAAAATCATGTTTAATGAGACTCCAACTTTTCTTTATGAAAAGACCATTAAATCCATCAGGGATAGGGGCATGATCATTGGGAAGAGATTTTATGACTTGATCAATCTCCTCTGAGGTGAAGTTTCCATCCAACTCATCTAAATTGTGATGTTTCAAGAGGCTGGCCAAATCAAAGATGATACTAGTGAATTCACTCACACCCAGTTTGTTTTTTAAAGCTTCATAAATTAGACCTGCCTTTTGATCATGATCAGAGATGAGAATGTTATCTGAAGTGCAGAGTGACACAATGAAGTTCTTTCTGTGATTATGAGTAGCTAGAGCTTGGAAGAGGCTAGAATTTTCATCACCAAATTTAACCCATCTCACTGTATTTCTTTGCCTCTAATAAATTCTCTTTCTTTCCAGAAGGGTTGCCAGATGCCTTTTAACTAGCTTTCTCAGAGCCATCTCCAGGGTGGATAAATTTCTCTATTCTTCTAGACCATCTAACAGCAATAAAACCCAATTACAGTTGTGTATTAGCTTGCCTAGATTTGAGAAGCATTTGCTCCATGCTTTCAGCCCATGTCTGACTTGTTTCAATTTTTGTGACAGATTTCTAGCCGAGTTAGCAAAGAAGGGGCATTGTTCCAATGAAGATCAACTATTTTCAAAAAGTCTTCATGATCAACCTAGTGATTTTCAAATCTGAATGTTGCTGCTTTGGGAATCTTGGTTCCAATGTTGATGACAAAAGGAGAGTGATCTGAAATAGGCCTGGAGAGGGGTTGAATATTAGTTGCAGGGAAGGTGAGGTTCCAAGTGGAGGAGGTGAACACCTAATCCAGTTTTACAAGTAAAGGATCCAGCTGCATATTACTCCAAGTGTATTTCTACCCACTTAAGGGAATTTCTGTAATATCAAGATCAATTATGAGTTCATTAAACATTTGAATTTCTCCATGATTACCTCTAGGTTTATTCCTGTCATCCGGGGATCTGTAGAGATTAAAATCTCCTGCCAAAATCCAATCATTATAATCTGATCTATCCAAATTCAGTAACCAGGTATCAAATCCAAATTTTTTAGCCGAGCCTGAAGATCCTTAAACATTAGTTAGATGGAAGGAATTGTTATTCAGGAAACAATCAAACTTAACAGTAATGGCAAAATTATTAACTTGCACCAAAGTAGCAGAGAAGAGACTGCTATTCCAAACTGTAATGAGTCCTCCAGAAGCTCCATTAGAGAGGGACAAAAAGAACCTGTCAAGATATCTTGGACATAACTTTTTTTAGTAGAAACTATCAAAATTTTCTCTCTTTGTTTCCTACAGGCATAAAATATGACAAGCACTCTCAGAAATTTTGCTCGGCATTGAGCCCTCTTCCTATATAAGGTGGCATTCTAGCGGCGTGTTGGCAGGGCACTGAAGCAACCTGGATGGCGATGGCAGAAGAAGCCGTGAATGAGATCAATTGCAAGCTGGATGTCATCCTCGGCCTCATTGGTGGGTTATAGTAGTGGTACTGCAGCATTGATGCGCGTGTGGCGGATCTCACCCACGGACTTGGGGATCTCACGTAGCGCATCCAGATCCTAGACAATTCCCCGCTCCTAACTACCATAGCCCTGATGCATCAGGAAGAGGGGCAGGCCTAGGGCCACCACATCGAAACTCGAAACAAGTTACTAGCTAGGGGATGTGGTGCAGATAGTAGGCATGTACAAAAACAAGTTTCAACGGCTTCTGCTTTGAAGCCAACCTAGGCCACATAAGAATGAAGCTAAACGGTTTCAAACCCTAGGGATGGATAGTTTCCAATAGTCTAGCCATTATTTGGAGCCATCCTAGCTTTAAGCCAGCTAATGTTTAGCTCGGGTTGTTTGGATCATCTAGCTAATTGGTGTTTATTTACGATGTTGCCTTTTCTTTTATTGAACCCGATGTGGTCACGGAAAAACAAAGAGACAATTTCATCTTTAACCATGCTTTAGCTGGGTTGGAACAACTAAAGAAATTGCGTACATTTGCGGCTCCAACTAAAGTTCAGCGATGGATGTGAACTTTTAAGATTTATCTTTTTTAGCACATCCTTTAAAGATTAACATGGAGCCTCCAATTAGTAATTACTCAAAGATGATATGAGGTTCTTACTATCTGTTATGTTTTTTCCCACTGCATCAGATTGATTCCAACAATTTAATTTGTATCTGAATTATAAGCTGGATGACATCAATCTGTAATGCAAAACATCCCCCCGCCTCCTGGACATCTCACTTCAAAATCAGCCCATAAGTACAGAATTATGGAGCAGAAATGCACATAATCGAGCAATTGACATCAACAGTATGTTAGATAATCCAGGCTCACTTCAGCTCCTAGTTTCTCTCTAGCTGTTAGACAATAACTGAACTCGGTCTTAGCCAAGCCGAGTGTGTTATGTATAGCCTGATGCATGCTGCGTTCATGCAGAGGCTCTCCTTGTTTCTAGCTCTAGTGGCCATCAGCGCGCATTGCGTTCTCGTCTGTGGGATGGCACGGACCAGTCGGAGGTCGTGGCGTGCGCGTGGTAGAAGTAGTGGCGACCTGCATACTCCAATCGTGGGATGGCGCGGCAATGGCGAAGCGTGGAGGTCGCAGCGTCGCGGCCGTTCGTGGCTACATTGTAGCATTGTAATTTGTCTACTTAAGTTGCAATACAGAGTCAGAAAAGTTGTGCTAGTTGTGGCACCAAATTGCGAGTGTCTTCCACTGCTCTTGTGTGCGTTCTCTGAATTACAATGCACTGTCTTTCCTCTCCGGCGGCGGGCGACGGCGTGTGAGAGACTACAAGTGGTACCAGAGCTGTAAGAGAAGGGACCTAGCGTGTCGCGATGGGGTCATCGAAGGAGAAAGGCGGCGGCTCGGGCAACAAGTCTCCAAGGCATTCGCTTTCCCCAAGCCGTTCACCGACGTGCCGTTCGCGGACTCGCGGCGCACGCCGTTCGCGAACGCGACGCCGGGAGGGCGTCGTCGAGCGCATCGTCTGGGAGACGAACGGCTCTGGCAACTGGCCGTAGCTCACGAAGACAAACTACGACACATGGTCGCTGCTCATGAAGTTGAAGATGCAATCGTGCTACCTCTGGGATGCGATCGAGGACGAGGACGTCGACTTCCACGATGATCGCTCTGCGCTGGAAGCAATCTGCTCTGGCGTGCCCCAGGAGATGGTGCCCACTTTGGCGACGAAGGCATCGGCCAAGGAGGTGTGGGAGGTGATCCGGACAATGCGCATCGGCGGCGATCGGGTGCACAAGTCGACGGCGCAAAGTCTCCGTGCGGAGTACGAGCAGATTTTGTTCCGTGATGATGAGTCCATCGAGGATTTCACCCTGCGCCTGTCTAATCTTGTGCAGCGGTTGGCGATTCTCGGCGATCCAGAGCCAGAGCCAAAGGTGGTTGCCAAGTACCTGCGTGTCGCCCGACCGAGGTACAGGCAGCTAGTGATCTCCATCAAGATGCTCCTCGACATCAACGAGCTCTCGATCGAGGAGGTCACTGGGAGACTCAAGGCCGCGGACGATGGGCACGACCTCAGAGGAGGTGCGGGCTCTTCCATGGGGCGCCTCAACCACACGGAGGAGGAGCTGGTGGCGCGGGTGGTGTCCCAACTGCAGCTCTCAGGCGAGGGTGCATCCGGAGGCAGACGACCACCATCATCCAAACAGAGGCGCGGCCGCGGCAACGACTCGCCCAAACGCGGAGGAAGCGGTGGTGGCTCCAAGCCATCCGCCGGCGGCGATGGGAAGAAGAAGAAGAAGATCACCGGCGACGAGTGCGCGTACTGCAGCAAAATGGGCCACTGGGCTCGCGAATGTCGCAAGAAGAAACGCGATGAGGCGGCGCACGCAGCGCAGGCGAAGGAAGAGACCGAGGCGGCGCTCAACCTTGGCATGACATCGCTCAAGGTGGAGGCGGTGATGGAGGAGTTGCTCGTTCCACTAGGGAACGAAGGGAGTACCACATGCACGCGGTGGGTTCTCGAGGAGGACGACCTTGAACCCACACCGATCGTGGCTCATGCTGTACGGTGGGATCTCGCGGAGGAGGACTCCACTCCAGCGCCATTTGTGGCTGTGGCCGCGGCCATCGTCACCATGCCAACAGGGTGTGTTCAGGCTCCCATCCACATCAACGAGGACAAACTGTTTGTGCAGCTCAGCGAGAAGAGTGAAGGGGGCGGCACTCGCTGGATCCTCAACACAGGGGCAACAAACCACATGACCGGCGAGCCTCCATCTTCTCTGAGCTCGACACTGGCGTGCGTGGGACTATTCGTTTCAGGGATGGCTCGGTCGTGGCCATCCAAGGTCACGGCACCATCCTCTTTAGGCTCAAGAGCGGGGAACACTAGGAGCTGTCTAGGGTGTACTACATCCCAAAGCTGACGATGAACATTGTCAGCCTTGGCCAGCTCAACGAGGATGAGTACAAGATCCTCATCGAACACGGCGTTCTGAGGATTTGGGGTCGACGACGGCGGCTGCTGGCCAAGGTATCACGCTCACCGAGTTGCTTGTACATCCTCACTCTGGCCATAGATAGGCCGGTGTGTCTCGCCACGTGCAGCTCTGAGGTGGCCTAGCAGTGGCACGCCAGGTTCGGACACCTCGGATTCCATGGGCTGAAGGCGCTGTCCAAGGGGCAGATGGTGCGAGGGTTGCCACCGATCGACCATGTCGAGCAAATCTGTGACAGCTGTTTGGCGGGCAAACAGCGGCGGCAACCGTTCCCAGCGACGTCCAAGTACCGCGCCGCTCACCTGCTCCAGTTGGTTCACGCCGATGTGTGCGGGCCAATCACGCTAGAGACACTCGACAGAAAGAAGTTGTTCCTCCTTGTCATCGACGACAAGAGTCACTATATGTGGCTAGTGTTGTTGAGCTCCAAGGATCAAGCCGGCGACATGATCCAATGTCTCCAAGCTCGCATCAAAGTTGAGGCGGGGAGGAAGCTAGGCACGCTGCGCACTGATCGTGGTAGGGAGTTCACATCGCGCATGTTCATGGAGTACTACGCTGAGAAAGGGGTGCAATGACACCTCACTACGCCCTATACGCCCTAGTAGAATGGGGTGGTTGAACGGCGCAACCAAACCATGCTTGGCATGGCGTGGAGCATGCTCAAGGCGATGCGTGTGCCTGGTCGGTTTTGGGGAGAGGCGGTGCTGACGGCAGTCTTCATCTTGAACCGATCACCAACAAGGAGCGTCGAGGGCATGACACCACACGAAGCTTGGTATGGTGCTAAGCCGCCTGTACATTTCTTTCGTACTTTTGGCTGTGTTGCCCATGTCAAGGTGGCCGATGGTCACCAGAAGAAACTCGATGACCGGAGCACCCCGATGGTGTTCATCGGATATGAACCGGGCAGTAAGGCGTACAGGTTCTATAACCCGGGCACTGGACGTGCACACATCTCGTGTGACACGGTGTTCAATGAAGGACGTTCGTGGGACTGGAATGCCGACGCCAACGATGCATGCCCAGAGAACACTGAGCCATTCCACGTCGAGTACATGATGGCGGTGGATTGCCATGGCACACTGACGGTGGAGCAGGAGGATGTTGCGGAGGACATCCAAGTTGGGGGGAGCCCAGCGCACTCGGATGGAGCACCGGCAACGCTCGGCACACCAATAGCGGCAGCTACCATGAGCTCGCAAGTAGGCGCGCACAGTGGTAGGGGTGGCGCATCATTGGTGTAACACCCCGGGTGTTTAAATATTAAAAATGGGACATGTCATCATATGCATTGCAAGGCATTTGGTCATATTGCAAACTTTGATATGCATTCACTAAAACAAGTTTACATTTGTGTTATGAGTGTTGAATTGAATTGTTTGAATCAAGTCAAAATTTGGTTTGGATTTGAATTTTCGTGAAAACCCTGATTTTCAGTATTTAAATCCTACCCTGAAAACTCATTTCAAAATCTAAGCATATTTTGGGGTTGAGCCCAAAAGCAAAAGTGTAGAGCTTGTCAAGTTATACAAAGTTTGTTTTTGGAGTTTTCAAAGTTGTTATGAAAAATTTGGAGTAATTCGAAAAGGCGTAATTCGTTAAATATTCCCAATTTGAATTCAAAAGTTCATTTTAAAATGTAGACCGAATTAGGGGTTGGTTATAAAAGCAAAGTTGTAGAACTTTGAATTTTGAACAACTTTTATTTTTGGAGATTTTTGAGTTGTTATATAAATTTGGGAGTAATTTAAATTTGAAAATGAAGGGCAATTCTATAAATTCTGTGAACAGTGTTCACCGCCTAAGCTACACCGTCGGCGACCTTCGGTTTGCTTCCGGGCGCAGTCGTGGCCGTCTTTGGCGTCACGCTGGCGCGGTGAAGGCCACAACGCAGCTTCCTTGCGCTTCTGAGCCGTTCTATTTAGCCTTGGTCGTCATCGTTTGCCTCCGCTCTCTTGCTCTGTTTTCCCGACGCCACGGCCATAAACTCCGGCAAGCTCTCACCGTCGCTACAGTGCACTCCAGCCACTGCAAAGCTTGTCACAGCTCTGCCTGCTACTTGCACACCCAACCAACCTGCTTTTGTCGCTTGTCTTCACCGGAAACTCACGGTACGTGCTCTTCTTCCTCATGGCCGGCAACCTCACCCGCGATCCCGTTTCGTCACGGCCAGAGCTCCACGGTGCGCCTCTGCCCCTGCTGAGTCTTGTTTCAGCTTCACCACGATGCCGTGGTACTCTATGACCCATTGACTTCTCATTTTGACCACCACAGCTACCGGAGCATCGCCATCGACGACGGTCTGCTCTGTCGTACCTACTCGAAACATCGACCCACCTCTCCGTTGCTCCTCCGGTCTTGGTCTTTGCTCCAACGTATTCGGGGTGAGCTGCTGATACTTCTTGTGCACTTTGTTCAATCGCTACCGGGCTCCTATCACTGGCGTAGCACAGCCGTGCCACCAAGTCCGCCATGGCCGGCGTTGAGTTAGTGTAGAGCCGTAATCAGTGCGACTAAGGACGTCAGTAGGTGCGCATAGTCGTGGGGAGCACGTTGGTGTGTTCGCCTTCGCCGGTAACCTCGTCGTCGGTGAGTTATCGCTGGTCAGAACTGTTGTCGCCGTGGTCAACGTTGGAGGTTGGGGATGACAAGTGGGGTCCCTTTGTCAGTGACTCAGCGTTCAAATGGAATTTTTCTATTTTCAGATTTAAATGAATAGTGATGTAATTTGTTATTTTTGTGTAGACTTATTTAGAGCTCCAAAAATTATGAAAATTTTTGTGTGACTTCTCTGTGATGTATAGTATTTAAGAAAAATATGAAATAATATTTTTCAGTACTTTTTGAATGTGATGAAAATTGCTCAATTAATTCATAAATGAATTTCTATGATTTTTCTAGGCTTATTTATTTATCCAAAAATTATGAAATTTGTTTTTCCACTTAGTTATCATGTGATAAACATTTAGAAAAATTTTGAGGTCAATTGGAACAAGTTGATTTATTTCATAATTCTTAATTAATTCATAAAAGCAAATAGTAACCTTTAGCGATTTAGGTTTTGTTTGAATTTTTGATTGAGTGATGTCCTTAGGTCATTAGTTGGTAATGATCTTTGGCAATTGATGTTAGTATTCTGGAAAGGTTTAGTTAGTTTGACTTGTAACTATACCACGAAGGAAAGTTGTATTCCAGTTGTTAACTTTTGCATCCATCATCAAGCATCATGTTTCGTATTCTGCATCATGTTAAACATGGCATTGTTACTACGTGTAGTGAACGAAGGTGAACATGTGATAGTTAATGTTCTCTCACTTGCTATTGTAAATTATGTTATTGTAAGACTTCCGCTGTTTTTACTCTGGTATAGATATTTGAATAGATGTTGTAATACTACAATGACTCTGTAATGTGATCCTGCTTGGAAATTGTGGATGATTCGAGGTTCCCCGAGGACACCCGATAGTCTTCTTAAGTTACCGGAAACATATGCAAAGATGTCAAAGGTCGTCGGACAGTGACAGGTGCATGTGGGCCCTATAATTTAGGAGGTTCTGCCACAATTGGCACCTGCTTCTACTTCGCCAGGCGTAGTTGTGGAGTTCGCATCCCCTCCATCCGGTGATCTAGACCTCGACGTCGATCATGATGATGCACCTTTTCGGTTCTGGAAGCTGGACAACGTCGTGGGGCTGGTGGAAATCCTGGGTCTAGCGAAACGGGAATTCGAGGTGGATGAGGATCTGCTCCTAGCTATTGGAGAGGAGCCAGCCATGTTTGAGGAAGCACGGTGTGAGGAGTTCTGGCAGAAGGCCATGATGGAGGAGATGGCCTCGATCGAGCAGAACAAGACATGGAAGCTCATGAACCTTCCTCATGGTCACTGGCCCATCGGACTCAAGTGGGTGTTCAAAGTGAAGCATGATGAGACGGGCGCCATCATCAAGCACAAATCCTGCCTTGTAACAAAGGGATACGTGCAACAAGAAGGCATCGACTTTGATGAAGTGTTCGCGCTAGTTGCCCGGATGGAGTCGATCTGGATGTTGCTCGCCGTGGTGGCACAGGAGGGCTAGCTTGTCCATCACATGGATGTCAAGTCAGCGTTCGTCAATGGCGAGCTGAAGGAGGAGGTTTATGTCTGGCAACCGCTGGGTTTGTCGCTGTAGGGCATGAAGGGAAGGTGCTAAAGCTACAAAAGGTGTTGTACGGGCTGCGACAAGCGCTGCGCACGTGGAACACAAAGCCCGATGGTAGTCTGCGCAATCTCAGTTTCAAATGGTGCACCAGCGAGCATGGCATGTATACGCAAGGCTCAGCGAAGTCACACGTGGTGGTGGGCATCTATGTAGACGATCTTATCATCACTGGCGCGAACCCGGCGGACATCGACGCGTTCAAGGAGGAGATGCGCTAGCTCTTCCAGATGAGTGATCTTGGTTTGCTCTCGTATTATCTCAGGATTAAGGTGAAGAAAGGTCGGAACACAATCACGCTAGGGCAAGCAGTGTATGTGAAGAAGCTTCTAGAGAAGGCAGGCATGATGGCCTACAAGCCCATCTCAACGCCGATGGAGGTGCGCCTCAAGCTCTCGACCAAAAGCACAACACCAGAGGTAGACGCAACCATGTATCGCAGCCTAGTCAGCAGCCTATGGTATCTTATTCACATGCGTCCTAACATTGCCTTTGTTGTGGGCTATGTCAGCCACTTCATGGAGAAGCCTCGGTAAGAGCATCTGGTTGCTGTCAAGCACCTGCTGCGCTACATCGTAGGCACGGTGGATTATGGCATCATCTACTCCAAGCTATTGAGTGGTGACAACAGGCTAATGAGCTATAGTGATAGCGATTGGGGGGGGGGAGATGCTGATGAATGGAGGAGCACTGCAGGCATGATCTTCTTCCTAGGGAGGCTACCAGTCACTTGGCAGTCTCAGAAGAAGAAATCGGTGGCCTTGTCCACCTATGAAGCGGAGTACATGGCTGGTGCAGCAGGGGCATGCCAGGCCATGCGGCTAATCCAGCTGCTGGGTGACATCACTAGGAAAGAAGTCTAGTAGCCTATTTTGAAGATGGACAATCAGTCCGCAATCGCCCTGAGCAAGAATCCCGTCCTACATGATCGCTGTAAGCACATTGACACAAAATTTCAATTCATTCATGACTGCGTGGATAGCAAGAGGATCTGTGTGGATTATGCGAGCACCCAGGAGTAGCTCGCTAACATCCTGACGAAGTCATTGGGGCATGCGAGGTTCTATGAACTTCATGATATGATCGGCATCGTCAACCTAAAGAATTGAGCATGAATTAGGGGGAGATTGTTAGATAATCTAGGCTCACTTTAGCTCCTAGTTTCTCTTTAGCTGTTAGACAATAACTGAACTCGGTCTTAGCCAAGCCGAGTGTGTTATGTATAGCCTGATGCATGCTGTGTTCATGCAGAGACTCTCCTTGTTTCTAGCTCTAGTGGTGATCAGCGCGCATTGCGTTCTCGTCTGTGGGATGGCACGGACTAGTCGGAGGTCATGGCGTGCGCGTGGTAGAAGTAGTGGCGACCTACATACTCCAGTCGTGGGATGGCGTGGCAATGGCGGAGCATGGAGGTCGTAGCATCGTGGTCGTTCATGGCTACATTGTAGCATTGTAATTTGTCTACTTAAGTTGCAATACAGAGTCAGAAAAGCTACGCTAGTTGCGGCACCAAATTGCGAGTGTCTTCCACTGCTCTTGTGTGCGTTCTCTGAATTACAGTGCACTGTCTTTCCTCTCCGGCGGTGGGCGACGGCGTGTGAGAGACTACATAGTACACATGAGTGGCTACAATTTGTAGCAATGGATATACCTCGCTTTCTGAATTTGTACCATTCGTACTCCAGTTTTGGAGTTTCCATCCAACAAGTGCTGCAGTGCATGAGTAATAATAAGCAAAAGAAAAAAATATGCTACCTCAGATTCATCCTTCCCCTCCAAGAGACTCCAAACTTTGGAAGGCCTCAACTAGAACTAGAACCAGAGCTTGAGCAACCTAGCACGTCCATGGACATGGTGTTCCCATCTTCTCTAGCGAACTGTGCCAGTGCCGCCTTGAGAGTGCTCGATGAGTCCTGCACAAGTGTGCGCAGCCTTGCTTATCAAGTCTGGCACCACCTCCGTCTCGGCTATCTAGGCAAACGTGAAGCTTGTGCCCCAAGCATTGGTGATCAATGTCGATGACCAGAGGATATCTAATTATTGGTGCAAGAGCCTAGGTGATGGGTTCATAAACCCAAGGTCCCTCATGGACTAGCTTTCCAGCAAAGGCTTGGCCTAGTAGACAATGTTGCGAACAACACACAACTCCTAGGCCGGCCCAAATACCTAAATGATAGGCCAGAAGGGCGATCCAATCTCTGACCGAAAGGCCTCGCTAAGAAGGAATAACGTTCGCTTTCAACTCTAGCCCGCCTCTCCGACCGAAAGGCCTGGCCAAGGAGGAACAATGCTCACTTCCGACTCTAGTCCGCGTCTCCGACTGGGGATGCGCTAAACCCTTGCTTATAGCTCTTCTACGATTGGCGCAATTGGAGCCGACTAGTACCAACCGACCAGGGACGCTCGCTCGGTAAAGACCAGGAAACGGATGGAGCAAGTAAGGCATGACACTCAAGTCAACTGTAATACTGAGAACTGTACCCCGCACCCCTATAGAACAGTAACCGACAGGACAAGTCAGGAGGGTGCCCTGCCACCTTCCAGGCATGTTAGAACCCAAGTAGTGTTGTGGGCACCGACATTTACCCTATAGTGTTGTGGGCGCCATCAACTCCCACACCATGACAAACATGGTAAGGCTCCCCCACATGCCTTGGGGCACCAACAGTGTTGTAGGTGCTTTCATTTGCCCTACATGGAGAACACGGTAAAAACCTCACACATGCATCTAACATCAACAGTGTTATGGGCGCCTACAATCCTCTTGTACCCGACGACGTGGGCAACAAGACTTAGTAGCATATGTACTCTCTCTCTCTCTCTCTCGTTTCTAATGCTATCCCCTTCATCTATAAAAGGGGATGCGCTCTCTCCCAACAAGGAGGCCCCTCAGTTCACTTACATCAATTCACCCTCTGCTAGCTTTAGACACTCTAAAGCTACACAGAGCGCACTCTTGAATACTTGGCACATAGCGAAGCTCCTATCACTCTTGGTCCTTTAGACTAGAATCTGACTAGACCTCTTGCACCTCCATCTTTGTCCCTTTCATTTGTAACCCCACAGCAAACTTCAAACACCTAGGCTTAGGAATAAAGTCACCGACTAACTCAAACTAGACGTAGGGCACGTTGCCTGAACCAGTATAAACCATGTGTCATTGAGTGCTAGGCCACATCCAATCACAACGTATAGCAAAACTACAAATATTTATGTGTTCGTCACTTTCTGCACCGACAGTTGGCACCGTCCGTGGGGAAGACGCTATACGTTTACACTTTTGGTTATCGGATGACCCACTTTTCTGCCATCTCCACCATGGTGGACTCGAGCGATACAACTCACTTTGGCTCGTTGGAGTTTCCCACACTCCCACCTATTGGGATGTGGGTTCCACCCATCTTCAAGCCATCCTAGGCCTTCCTCTTCAAAAGCCTAGACTTCGTTGCCAACCAGCTCGCCATGCTGCACCTCCGCGAGGAGGCGCCTGTCCCGGCGCCCATCAAAGGGGCGCCCTCCATCGGCTCTGGGACACCCGATGACTTCTACAATGAGGCACCTATGCTTCATTTCGAGCAAATGCTCTGCTCAAACCCTGCTGTGAGTAATGTACATGTTGTTATTTACTCACTATTTACTATCTTCCACTAATTATCTGGGGGGCCATGTTGTCCGTACTGCAATCACCGTACGACCGATTCCCTTATGGCCTCATGTCCCCCACAGACACGTACGCTTAGGGGCTCTGAAGGATGTTGCCGCCGCCCCCACATACATCCGAATTCATGGGAATGGTGAGCTATGCTCCCACCACTTTCCATGAACTCCTAGATGACGAGGTTGAGAGCGACAGCTCTAGCATCCATGATGTGGCACCTAGCCACCATCCGTCCCAAGAGTGTGCTATGGCGGATGCTCTAGATCAGCTGCTGATGGTTGTGGAGTCCTTATAGACTCACACCCCTCTGAACCCTCATGTGGGGGCCCTCATGCTCGCACAAAAGAACGGCGAGGAGCTACGACAACGGTAGTAGAACCAGCCGCCACCTGCACTGGCGCACTCAGTGCAGCACGATGCGCCCCATGCGCGTGACCCGGCGAGCGACACCTATGGCCGCACCTGCACCGAGTGCACCGGTGCAGGTGGCGGCTAGTTCTACTACCGTTGTCGTAGCTCCTCGCCGTTCTTTTGTGCGAGCATGAGGGCCCCCACACGAGGGTTCAGAGGGGTGTGAGTCTACAAGGACTCCACTACCATCAGCAGCTAATCTAGAGCATCCGCCATAGCGCACTCTTGGGATGGATGGTGGCTAGGTGCCACATCGTGGATGCTAGAGCTATCGCTCTCAACCTCGTCATCCAGGAGTTCATGGAAAGTGGTGGGAGCATAGCTCGCCATTCCCATGAATTCAGATGTATGTGGGGGGGCGGCAACTCTCGGTCCTTTAGACTAGAATCTGACTAGACCTCTTGCACCCCCATCTTTGTCCCTTTTGTTTGTAACCCCACAGCAAACTTCAAACACCTAGGCTCAGGAATAAAGTCACCGACTGACTCAAACTAGACGTAGGGCACGTTGCCTGAACCAGTATAAACCATGTGTTATTGAGTGCTAGGCCACATCTGATCACAACGTATAGCAAAACTACAAATATTTATGTGTTCATCACTTTCTGCACTGATAGTTGGCACCGTTCGTGGGGAAGACGCTATACGTTCATACTTTTGGTTATCGGATGACCCACTTTTCCACCATCTCCACCATGGCGGACTCGAGCGATACAACTCACTTTGGCTCGTTGGAGTTTCCCACACTCCCACCTATTGGGATGTGGGTTCCACCCATCTTCAAGCCATCCTAGGACTTCCTCTTCAAAAGCCTAGACTTCGTTGCCAACCAGCTCGTCGTGCTGCACCTCCACGAGGAGGCGCCTATCCCGGCGCCCATCGAAGGGGCGCCCTCCATCGGCTCTGGGACACCCGACGACTTCTACAATGAGGCACCTATGCTTCATTTCAAGCAAATGCTCTGCTCAAACCCTGCTGTGAGTAATGTACATGTTGTTATTTACTCACTATTTACTATCTTCCACTAATTATCTGGGGGGCCACGTTGTCCGTACTGCAATCACCATATGACTGGTTCCCTTATGGCCTCACGTCCCCCACAGACACGTACGCTCAGGGGCTCTGAAGGATGTTGCTGCCGCCCCCACATACATCCGAATTCATGGGAATGGCGAGCTATGCTCCCACCACTTTCCATGAACTCCTAGATGACGAGGTTGAGAGCGATAGCTCCAGCATCCACGATGTGGCACCTAGCCACCGTCCGTCCCAAGAGTGCGCTATGGCGGATGCTCTAGATCAGCTGCTGATGGTAGTGGAGTCCTTGTAGACTCACACCCCTCTGAACCCTCGTGTGGGGGCCCTCATGCTCGCACAAAAGAACGGCGAGGAGCTATGACAACGGTAGTAGAACTAGCCGCCACCTGCATCGGCGCACTCGGTGCAGCACGATGCGCCCCATGTGCGTGACCCGGCGAGCGACACCTAAGGCTACACCTGGCAGTTCTAGCGTGGCATCATGGACAAGGGGAATGATCCCCCATAGTTCACTCAGGCTAGTCAGAACATCGCCACTGTGGCAATGCTTCTGTGTGGTGTTCCCGAGCCCATCGACCCCTAGGAGTGGGTGGTCCATCGGAACCTCCTAGTGCTGGTGGAAGCCACCACCGTTCAATAGGCAAAAAGCTCTACATCGCGACTTCGACTCATGGCCTCTCTCCCCACTAGGGGAGTGGGGACACACCAGATAGATCGCTCCATCTGCTCACTGCTACAGCTGCCAAGCATGGCACAAGAGGCTGTAGCTGCATCGCGGTCTGACCCGGCGCCTGCTCCACACCGACCGTCGGTACGCGAATAGCTCAGTCTAAACCAAGACACTTGCAGCATCTTTAGCAACCAGCATTAGGCCCGGCGTGATGATGACGTCCATTGGGCGGCGGTGAGGGCAGGCAACACGGGCCCTAGCCGGACCATTAAGGGGAGCGGTGAAACGTGCCCCAAGCATGGTCGCTGGCCAGATGACCGGAGTCCTAGCCTGGATGGCCCGAGACCATGGGCCTTTGGCCGACGCATCTAGAGAGCGCCATTCCTACAGTGCTTCTGATCGCCCACCAACATCACCAAGTATATCGAGGAGATAAACCCCGATATATGGCTTGAAGACTTCTAGCTCGCCTGCCGAGCCGGTGGAGTGGATGATGACCACTTCATCATTCAGTACCTCCCTATCTGTGTGGGGGAACATGTTTGAGCATGGCTTGAATTCCTCTCGCACGATAGCATCCATGACTAGATGGACCTCAAGAGGGTCTTTGTTGGGAACTTCCAGGGGACATATGTCCACCCTGGAAACTCCTAGGATCTCAAGAGCTACTAGCAGGAGCCCAGCGAGCCCCTATGGGATTACATCCATAGGTTCTCCAAAAGAAGCAACTCCCTCCCTAATGTCATTGACGCAGACGTCATCAGCGCATTCCTCTCTGAGACAACCTATGAGTCCCTGATCCACAAGCATGGCTGCCAAAAGCCCCGTACCACCCGTGACCTGCTCAACATCACCACAAACCATGCCTCTGGTAGGGATGTGGTCATAGCATTCTTCAACGGAGGCCAGGACAAAGGCAAGGCCAAGCGCGAGGATCAGGATGAGGGCCCCTCCATGCAGAGGGGCAAGAAGAACAAAAAGGATTAGCGTCGACCGACCAGCACTACGTTGGTCACCGTAGCTGATCGTGCGAGCAAGCAGCCCTAGTAGGGCCTGCCCGACCACTTCAACAAGCTCATGGATAGCCCATGCACCAACCATGGCTACCCCATCAAACACCTCTACAACAAGTGTGAGCTCCTCAAACATTTCCTGTGATAGGTCGGCAGGCTGAAAGAAGGAGATAGCAAAGAGGCGGTAGCCAAGAAAGGAGGCACACTGGGCAAGGACGAGGATAGCTTCCCTAACCCCAAGGAATGCATCATGATCTTCGAGGGATCCAACGCCATCTACTCTAAGCGCTAGGACAAGGTACGCTATAGAGAGGCATGTGTCGTCGAGACAGCCGTCCCCTCCTTCCTTAGCTGGTCGGAATCTCCGATCACCTTTGATCAGAGGGACCATCCCTCCCATGTCGCTAGACTGAGATGCTACCCGCTTGTCATTGACCCCATCGTCCAAAAGAAGCACCTCACTAAGGTGCTGATGGACGGAGATAGCGGCCTCAATATCCTTTACGTTGACACCCTCGACGCCATGCGCATCCCTTCCACAGCGTGATCCTGAGAGTGCAAGCATACCCGCTTAGGCAGATCGACCTACCCGTCATGTTTGGCAACCAAGCCAACTTCTGCTCGAAGGTCCTTACCTTTGAAGTGGTGGACTTCCCAGAGTCCTACCATGCCATCTTGGGGCGGCCATGCTACGCCAAATTCATGGCGATCCCTAACTACACCTACCTCAAGTTGAAGATGTTGGGACCGAACAATGTTATCACCGTGGGCAGCGCCTTCTCGCACCCCTTCATGTGTGACCGCGAGCATTTTGAGCTCGCCACCGCCATCATCAACTCGTCTGAGCTCCCACAGCTCAGAGAGTCATCGACCCCAGCAGTCCCGGACTGCAACAAACCAACCTCCTCAATAGCCTTCCGCCCACTCAAGGAAACCAAGGTGGTGGGAATTGACCCCACTGACCCTATCAAGACGGTGCGGATTGGGACCTAGCTCCTAGCCAAATAGGAATGTGAGCTCATCGATTTCCTATGCACCAATCGCGATGTCTTCGCATGGAAGCCTTTCGACATGTCGGGCATACTGTGGGAGGTCACCGAGCACGCGCTGCGCCTCATCCCAGGCTCAAAGCCCACCAAGCAGTGCCTGCATCGCTTCGATGACAAGAGGTGCACGTCCATAGGCAAAGAGATCGCCAAACTCCTGGTAACTGAATTCATCAGAGAGGTATTCCACACCGACTAGCTTGCCAATCCTATTTGTCGGGTTTATAAACCTGAGGTCCCTTGGGTACCGGCTTCCACGCCAGGGCTCGGCCTAGGAGGATAGCCCTTTTTCCTCTAGACTGGCCCGAGAGTCTAAGTTCTATAGCCCGGAGCACTCGCTTCAGGCCCTGGCCACCTTCGGCCCATCTTTTTGACTGGAGCACTAGCTCAGGCTCAGGCCAACTCCAAACGGCCTCTCCGATCGGAGCGCTAGCGTTAGGCCCCAGCCACCTTCGCACGGCCTCCACTCGAAAAGCCTGACTCAAGGATAGCCTCTAACTTCGACCTTGTGTCTCCAACCAGGGTTCATAGAAAACCCTACCCATCGCTATTCTCCGACTAGCGTGCCAGAACCAACTAGGGCCATCCGACCGAGGGCGCCCGCTCAAAAAGAATCAGAAGGCAAGATGGGGCTCGCAAGTCAAACCACAACACTAGGGACCATACCCTGTGGAACAATACTTTACAACCACCCTGCCACAAATAGTATTGTAGGTGCCAACGTACGATAAGACCCCCCCCATGTGCCTCTGGGCATCAACAGTATTGTGGGCGCTGGAATTCACCGTACCAGGTGAATGTGGTAAAGCCATGCCTCCAGTCGGTGAGACAACATTTTTGTAGGTACCGACGTCCTCTAGTCTTGAAGAAAGCAGCTCAACCTAACATTTTGCAGTGACATCAATAGTATTACGGGTGCCCACCATTATCTCGTCCACGTCGGCATGGGCAACAAGGCTTAGAAATGTCCATACTCTCTCTCCCTCTCACTTGTAAAGCCATCCCCTTCTTCTATAAAAGGAGATGTGCTCCCTCCAAACACAGACAGTTAACCCAAGTCGACCTCTTCAAGTCTAGGTTCATTAGATCAATAACTCGCAACCCCTCAAGCACACGCTTGGACACTTTGTTCATAGCATAGCTCCTATCGATCTCGGCCCTTCCGACTAGACCAACCAAACACCCCATCTCTCTCTCTCTCATTTGTAACCCCACTACAGACTTCGAGCACCTGGGCTCAGGAATAAAGTCACCGACCGACCCACACTGGACATAGGGCACATTGCCTAAACCAGTATAAATCCTGTGTCATTGAGTGCTAGGCCACCTCCGATCACAACATGCAGCAAAACTACAAATATTTACTAGTTGGTCACTTTCTGTACCGACAGTTGGCGCTGTCCGTGGGGAAGACGCTGTACGTTCAATGCTTTTTTGGTAATTAGATGGCCCATTTTTCCGCCATACCCGCCGTGGCGGGCTCGGGCGATACAATTCGCTTCGGCTCGATGGAATTTCCTGCACTCTCGCCCACCGGGATGCGGGTTCCACCCATCTTCGAGCCTTCCTAGGCCTTCCGCTTCGGAAGCCTAGACTTCGTCACTGACCGGCTCGGCGTACTCCACCTCCACGAGGAGGCGCATGTTCCGGCACCCATTGACGAGGCACCCTCCATCGACTCTGGGATGCACAACATCGACAGCACGGCATCTGCGCTTCTATCTGAGCAAATTCTCTGCTCAAACCCCACTGTAAGTAATACGCATACTGTTACTTACTCTTCATTTATTATCCCCAATCAAGCACCCAGAGAGACTGTGTCGTCCACGCCACAAACATCGCACGATCAGTTGCCCTACGTCCTCGCGTCCTCTGTAGATACGTACGCCCGAGCACTCCGAAGGGTGCTAGCGCCTTTCCCCCTCACATCTGAATTCATGGGAATAGCAGGCTGCGCTCCTGCCACTTCCCACGAACCCTTGGATGGTGAGGGCATGAGCGATGATTCTAGCGTCGGTGACATGTCACCACGCTACAATCCGTCTTGGGAGTGTGCCATGGCGGATGCTCTAGGACAGCCATTGATGGTTGTGGAATCTACATAGACTCACACCCCTTTGGACCCGCATGCAGAGGCCCTTGCATCTGTGCAAGTGCACACCGAGGAATTGTGACAACGGCGGCAGAACCAGCCATCGCCTGCGCTGGCTTGGTCGGCCCAGCACGTCGTGCCCCACACACATGGCCTGGCGGGAGGCGCCCAGGGTCGTGCCCGTTAGGTCCAACGTGACATCATGAATGAGAGAAACGATGTCCCACAATTCACCTGGCCTAGCTAGAATATCACTGCTGCAGCAATGCTTCTATGCGGTGTTCCTGAGCCCATCAACCCTCAGGAGCGGGCAGTCTACCAGAACCTCTAGGTTTTAGTAGAAGCCACCACCGTCCAATAGGCGAAAAGCTCCACATCATGACTCCGACGCATGCCCTCTCTCCCCACTAGGGGAACAGGGACGCGCTAGACAGATCACTCCGTTTGCTCATCGCTATAGCCGCCAGGACTGGCTCAGAGTGTGGTAGTCGCGCCATGGTCCAACCGGGTGCCTGCTCCGCACCTACCATTAGTACACGAGCGGTCTGATCCACACCAGGATGCCCGTAGCGCCATTGGCGACTGACATCAGTCCTAATGTAATAACACTATCCACCATACGGTGGTAGCTGCCACAAATCCTAGCCAAACCATCGATGGAACCGGTGAAACATGCCCTAGGCATAGTCACCGGCCGGATGACCGGAGCCCCAGCCCCGAGGGCCTAGGTCCTCAGGCCTTCAACCGGCACATCTGGAAAGCACCATTCCCGCAGCGTTTTCGACTACCCACCAACATCACCAAATACACTGGGTAGACAAACCTAGGCATTTGGCTCGAAGACTTTTGGCTCGCCTGTCGGGCCAGAGGAGTGGATGATGACTTCTTCATCATTCAATATCTTCCCATTTGCGTGGGGGAACATGTTCGGGCGTGGCTCAAATTCCTTCCACATGACAGCATCCGTGACTAGGCGGACCTCAAGAGGGTCTTCGTCAAGAATTTCCAGGGGACATACATCCGACCGGGGAACTCCTAGGACCTCAAGAGTTGTCAGCAAGAGCCCATCGAGTCCCTATGGGATTACATCCATAGGTTCTCCCAATGATGCAACTCCCTCCCTGACATCATCGACGCAGACGTCATCAGCGCGTTCCTCTCCAGGACAAACTATGAGTCCCTTATCCACTAGCTTGGCTTCTTGAAACCCCGTACCACCCGTGACCTGCTTGACGTAGCCACCAACCACGCCTCCGACAAGGAGGCGGTTGGAGCGGTCTTAAGTGAAGGCCGGGACAAGATCAAAGCTAAACGCACGGACCCGGACGAGGGCCCCTCCACATAGAGGGGCAAGAAAAATAAAAAGGATCGACATCGGTCGGACAGCGCCCCGCTAGTCGCCACGACCCATCGCACAGTCAAGTAGCCCCATCAGGGACTGCCTGACCACTTCAACAAACTCATGGATGGTCCAAGCCCCAACCATGCCTACCTTATCAAACACCTCTACAAGGAGTGTGAGCTCCTCAAATGTTTCCTTCGATAGGCCAGCGGCCAAAGGAGGGAGATGGCAAAGAGGCAGCACCCAAGAAGGGAGGCATGACAGGCAAAGACGTGGATGACTACCCTGATGCTGATGAATGTATCATGATCTTTGGCGGATCCGACATCGTCTAGACCAAGCGATAGCATAAGGTTCGCTATCAAGAGGCATGCGCCACTGAGTCAGCCATCCCCTCTTTCCTTAGCTAGTCGGAGTCTCCAATCACCTACGATCAGAGGGATCATCCCTCCCACATCGCAAGACCAGGACGCTATCCGCTCATCGTTGACCCCATCGTCTAGAAGAAGCAGCTTACGAAGGTGCTGATGGATGGCGACAGCAGCCTCAACATCTTGTACATTGACACCCTCGATGCCATGTGCATCCCCCGATTGGAACTCTGCCCGGTGGGCTCCCCCTTCCATAGGGTAATCCCAGGAGCACAGGCATACCCGCTTGGGCAGATCGATCTGCCCATCACATTCAGCAGCCAAGCCAACTTCTGCTCGGAGGTCCTCACCTTCGAGGTGGTGGACTTTCTAGGGTCCTACCATGCCATCTTAGGGTGGCCATGCTATGCGAGATTCATGGCAATCCCCAACTACACCTACCTCAAGCTAAAGATGTCAGGACCAAACGGCATCATCACTGTGAGCAGCGCGTTCTTGCACGCCTTCATGTGCGACCGCGAACACTACAAGCTCGCCACTATGGTCGTCAACTCATCCAAACTCCCATGGCTCGGGGAGTCGTCGGTCCCACAGCCCCGGACTATAACCAACCAACTTCCTCGTTGGCCTTCCGCCTGCTCGAAGAAACCAAGATGGTGGGAATCGACCCCACCAACCCAACCAAGATAGTTCGGATCAGGACCCAGCTCTCGGCCAAATAGGAATGCGAGCTCATCGACTTCCTATGTGACAATCATGATGCCTTTGCATGGTAGCCGTCTGACATGCCGGGGATACCCTAGGAGGTCACCGAGCATGCACTACGCCTTACCCCAGGCTCTAAGCCCGCCAAACAATGCCTGCATCACTGTGATGACGAAAGGCGCAAGGCCATAGGCGAGGAAATCACCAAACTCTTGGCAGTCGGGTTCATCATGGAGGTCTTCCATTCTGACTGGCTCACCAATCCCGTCCTGGTCAAAAAGAAGACTAGGAAGTGGAGAATGTGCGTCGATTATACTGGACTTAACAAAGCGTGCCCGGAGGATCATTTCCCATTACCACGCATAGACCAGATAGTTGACTCCACCTCGGGTTGTGAAATCCTCTTCTTTCTAGATGCCTACTCAGGCTATCACCAGATCACGATGAAAGAGTCCGATCAGCTCGCAACCTTGTTCATCACCCCATATGGTTTGTACTACTATGTGACCATGCCTTTTGGCCTGAAGAATGCTGGCACCACCTACCAAAGGTGCATGTAGCAATGCTTCGCTGACCAAATCGACCCGCTCGACTAGCCCGATCAAGCCGAGCGGCCAAAACCAACAATCGTCGTCTATGTTGATGACATAGTGGTCAAAACGGCTTAAGCTTGTGACCTGATCGCAAACTTGGCCGCGACGTTCGCAAACCTCCAAAGGTTCAACATCAAGCTGAATCCCAAAAAGTGTGTTTTTGGGGTTCCAAAGGGGAAACTGCTGGGATACATCGTATTCGAGCACGGCATCGAAGCGAACCCTGAAAAGATCATAGCCATCTCCAACATGGGCCCCATATGCAACGTCAAGGGCATACAGAGGCTCATCGGTTGCCTAGCTGCCTTAAGCTGCTTCATCTCCTAGCTCGGCGAACAGGGGATGCTGCTCTACAAGCTCCTCAAAAGGACGGACGCCTTCATCTAGACCGAGGAAGCCCAATAGGCTCTTGAAAGCCTCAAAACGTTCCTAACATCGGCCCCAATCCTCATCGCTCCCGAGCGGGGAGAACCCCTCCTCCTTTACATCACGACAAGTAACCCTATGGTGAGCGCTGCCCTGGTCATAGAGAGGGAGGAACCAGGACACCAGCTCAAAGTGCAGCAATCCATGTACTTCATCGAAGAAGTGCTTACCGACCCCAAGGTCCAGTACCCCCACATGCAGAAACTCCTATACGTCGTACTAATGGTGACCAGGAAGCTCCTACACTACTTCACCGACCACGAAGTCACAGTCGTCACTTCATACCCACTCAGAGACATCGTCTGCAACCGCGACGCTGCAGGATGAATCTCCAAATGGGTTCTTGAACTCATGGGCCACGACATCAGATATACCCTCCGCACCGCTATTAAGTCTTAGGCTCTTGTGGATTTTGTCACCGAATGGACAGAGGTCCAGCTACCAATCCTGAATGTCACCCACGAATACTAGACAATGTACTTTGATAGGTCCGTAATGGCACTCGGCTTGGGAGCTAGAGTGGTTCTGATCTCCTCAGATGGGAGTAGGCTCCATTACGCCATCTGCCTCCACTTCTCAGCTTCAAACAACGCCGCAGAATACAAGACCCTTATCAACGGACTTCACATCACCATCAAGCTCGACGCTATGCTACTCTATGTCCGTGGCGACTCAGAACTAGTTGTTGATCAGGTCATGAAGGAGTCCTCCTGCAAAAGCCCCCTCATGATGGCATACTGCCAAGAGGTGCGCAAGCTTGAGGACAAATTCTGGTGGATTGAACTGCATCACGTCCCTTGAAGGGACAACGATGCCATCGATTTCCTCACAAAACTGGCCGCTAGGCGGGATCCGTCCCCAAGCGGGGTCTTCATCAACAACATCCATGAGCCGTCTGCTTGCATCTTGGAAGGTTTGACCCAGATGCACCCCGATGCCTAGCCGGTGCTCGGGGGCTCTGACCCTGACACCCAACCAGTGCCGAGGGGCTCTGATCCTAGTACCTCTACGCCACCTGCGAGCGTCACCATATTGATGCCTGGTCAAACCAATTGGCGAGTACCGCTACTCGCCTACATCCTCGAAGAGGTTCTCCCGCCCGAAAGGACGGAGGCCCAACAAATCGCTCGATGCGCCAAGACCTTTGTCACACTCGGTGACGAGCTCTACAAACGGAGCCCATTAGGGGTACTCATGAAGTGTATCCTCACTAGCCAAGGGAGGGATCTCCTCCTCGAGGTTCATGTTGGCATTTGCGGGCATCACGTGGTCCTAAAGTCACTGGTCGAAAAAGCCTTCTGCTAAGGTTTTTACTAGCCCACCACACTATGAGATGTAGAGGAAGTCATTCATAGGTGTGAGGGATGCCAGTTCTATGCTCGGCAAACCCATTTGCTGGCACAAGAGCTCCAAACCATCCCTATCACCTGGTCATTTGTGGTCTGGGGCCTCGACATGGTAGGACCCCTCAAAAAGGCCCCAGGCGGTTTCACTCACCTACTCGTAGTGGTCGACAAATTCACTAAGTGGATAGAGGCCAAACCCATCACCAACATCCGGTCGAAGGAGGCAGTCAAATTCTTCCTTCACATCATTTACTGATTTGGTGTTCCCAACTGTATCATCACTGACCACGGGACTAACTTCACCAGAAAAAAGTTCCTAAACTTCAGTGACGGATACGACATCAGGATCGACTAGGCCTTGGTCAGACATCCATGAACTAATGGTCAGGTCGAATGCGCCAATGGCATGGTCCTCCAAGGACTTAAGTCATGCATCTTCGACCGACTCAACAAATACACCGAGCGATGGGTTGCGGAGGTCCTAGCGATCCTCTGGAGCCTAAGAACGACCCCAAACCGATCCATGGGATTCACACCCTTCTTCTTGGCCTATGGAGCCGAGGCAGTGTTGCCCTCCGACTTTGACCATGGCGCACCAAGAGTGAAGGCTTTCAACCATGACCGAGCCGTGGAGGCCCAACAAGACGCAGTCGACCTACTCGAAGAGGCCTGTGAAGCAACCGTTATCTGCTCTGCTCGCTACCAATAAACCCTCCGCAGCTACCATGAAAGGAAGATCAGAGGAAGGATTCTCAAAGTCGGCGACCTCATACTCCAGAGGACCCAATCAATGAAGGAAAAACACAAGCTCTCTCCACCATGGGAAGGACCCTATACAGTAACTGAAGTAGTCCGATCGGGCACCTACCGACTGGAGGACAACAACGGCAACCTTCTCAACAATACTTGGAACATTGAATAGCTACGTCGTTTTTCCCCTAAATTTGGTCTAAACCACTTTTTAGTTAGAACATGCTCCCATAAGAGCACCCCTGCCTGAAACACTTTTAGCTCGGGTCGCTCGGGGGCTCCATGTAACAGAACCGACCAATTATACGAAATTAAGTAAGAAAATCATCCACCAGAGCAGACGATTGACAAACTTAAGCCCGTATAACCCGGTAGTCTGTGAAATCACGAAGGATTTCAAACCAACTCGTGTCCCAGCCATGATCGTAATAAGTTTAGCGGTCACCATCACATATTACATAAAAGTTCGCAATCTCAAATACATCAGAGTTTCAACATAGTTATTACAAACCAGTTCGAATGAAAGTAGCGGAAGTCTTTTGTTCAAATCACACACACACACACGCAGAGTTGAAATATAGTGCCAGCGGATGATTATCTCCAACAAAAGCATCAGATGAGACGTAAGGAATGACCATGCCCATGGTCCTAAGCATCACCCATCGCAGGATAAAGGCAGTTGATACAGTAGCCGTAATACATCTGCCCATCTGCAACAAGTGGGAATAAAACCCTGAGTACTAGAAGGTACTCAGCCAGACTTACCCGACATAACCGAAAATAAATGACACCAAGGATTATGAAGGGCTATATAGTAGGGTAGTTGACTCATTTGCAAAAAGAAGCATTTTAGCATTTCAAGAACCTTTCTAAAAGCGTTATTGCCAAGTTAATTATTATTAACCTGTCAACTAGGTTTGCACCTATTCTAGAGTAAACATGTGATTAAGCAGATAATGATAACCAATGATCATTAAACAATTTCCATACTGTCATATTCACTATAACTGTCCAAGTGTTCCATAACATTTACTATGATGAAGTAACTCAAGTCAAGTGCTCACTATCCAGGAGCGATGGCGATTCGAATCGATTCCTAACCAGCTGGTGATTTATTCCTTACACAAACCTCACTCACCCGCTAAAGTGAGATATTGATCACCGAGTCAACTTTCCAGGAATCTCGAGTTTGCCAGGAACCACATGTACCCGGGGGCCGACCGACTGCACTTTGGTCTTATCATCCCGCCCCCGTGTCCTACCACACCTGCTCCGGTACAGTGCGTTGCGGGCAATCTACTCGGCCCGAAAAATCTCCTAGCTTCGCGGTCGGAAGGTACTTTATCCGGCCAGCTAAATGTAAGGCATGCGTTCAACATGACTCGAGGCCCAACAACGGTCGGTCCTTAATCGACACAGACGGAAACACTACAGTCCAAAACTCTGCAAGTCTCCGTCCGGTCTCAACTTCATTTAACACTTAGTTATACCATGACTTCATAGTCATCCAAGCAGATCCAGGTAACCACCTATAGCTCGCAGGTGATAGGAAATCACCCGACTTCTACCGGTCTAAGCCAGCTAAGCATTGACTCGACTGCGGATACGAGGGTAACAAGGATATAGTATAACAAAGGTAAGCAAGGTATAGTGCAGCAACGGTTGCAAACAACTCCTGAACGTAATGCATCAATTTAAAGTAAAGTATTTAATTAAATAATTGCAAACCGGGAGAAAAATGCTCCGGGGCTTGCCTCTCTCGAAGGAGCTCGGACGGTGATCGGGGCACTCCGGAAGTTCCTCAACGTCCTCCTCATCGACTTCTGGCACTTCCTGCTGCTGCACCTCGAGCTGCTCCTCTGGCTCCTCAGGTATGACGACTAGGTTCTCGGTTTGCGATCCTGTATGATGCATTGCGCGTAAGTGATTATGCAACGGTGCATCGAAGGAGATGCATGCAATGGATATGTTGAAATGCAAGGCAGTCAACATCATCTAAGAACTATACTACAAGCACATGTCATCTACTGCATTCTCTTCTACTACTAATATGTTAAGTTAACCTATCTTATGAAATGCTTCAAAGATACACCAAAGCTTTACTACTTTCTTAATCACACTTAAAGCAACACTTGCTTAAACCCTAATTAATAATAGGTTTGAATAACAACATACATTTCTGATGCTCCTAAAAATCTGAGAAAATTACAGTAGCACAATACTACCCTAAACCGACTACCATAAACATTTCATGGCATTTGGATAAGTAAACTATCCTACACAAAAATGACAAGCTATAGCATCAAAATGAGCATGAAATTACTTTGTACTATGAAAAGTGTTAAACAACAGAATTAGTATTTTTCCTAGGTTCTTAATAGCATATAATGACTGTACAAAAATTACCACATGCATGTTTTATACAAAGTTTGCTCTCTAGCAAAAATAACAAAAATCAGCCATTAAAGGCACTTGAACTACACCTCCAAAGTTTTCCACAGCACATGCATGAAACATATTTTTCCTAGGAAGTACATGACCTAAGAAGATTAACAAACTTGAAATCATATTTTTCTGCAGACTATAGATTTTTCTACATATTTTTCAAGTTATCAGCAATATCCATGATTAAATAAAATCCTACAGAAAAGTATCCCAAACATGACATGCAATAATTTTCCCAAGTAGATCTGGTGATAAGGAACCCAGCAAATTTTGTTTTAACAAATTTGGAGCAAGTTTGACCATCCAAATATTTTTCAAACCATTTCAAATTTCAAATAATAAAGAATAATAAAAATCAATTCACTTAAGCGTTACTGGGCCGGCCCGAAGGGATCCGACGGCCCACGACACAGCGCAGCCCAAGCCTGGCTCCCTCTTCGGCACAACGACTGACGCGCGGGACCCCCATGTCATAGACACAGAACAGGGGAGACGGCACCCGTCGGTGCGGCAGCCGCGAAATTCGCCGACGGCGAGTTCCCCCGGCGAACCCTGATGGCACCGGCGTGCTCACCTCGGCCTCCCGCACCCATAGCACCCCTAAAGCTAGACTCTACTGGACCCCTTGGATGCCGGCCATGGCCCATAGCGGCTCGGCCATGGCGCACGGTGGTGCTCCGGCGAACCCCCAACGGTTGGTGGCCATACAAGGCGCGCGCAAGCACTGGGTAAACAAGGCGGACCTTCCTATGCTACAGCTAGTGGCTATGGTGAAGCGGTCAGGCGGGACCGCGTGCGATCACCGGCGGCGACCGTGGTGGCCATGCCGCGGTGGTGCACGGCGGCAATGTAGCTCACCTACTGCTTGGCTGGCTCCATGAGGGCGCTGATGAGGTCCGAGAGGCGATGGCGGAGCGGTGGGTTGAATGGTGGTGGCTGTGGCGCCGCGGCAAGGTCGAGCGAGCTCGGCGGAGCTGATGGTGTCGGCGGTGCACTTCAGCTGCAAACGGGGAAGGCAAGGAGGGGTGAAAGGAGGCAGAGCGCGTGCGGAGAGCAGCAGGGCGCGCTCCTCTTCAAGCCAGCCAGCGCGCTGCGTGGTCAGGGCAAGCCGAGCGCGTGGCGGACACACGGCAGCCACCAGCTGACCTCGGTCGGCCATGAACGGACTGACACCGGAACACTGTAGCTCGATTCAGAGAACAACAGGGCTGACTGACAGCGCGTTTTCGTTGCTTCCAAACTCCAAAACGGTGACGAGTTAGCCATTTCTCCTTGAAGCAAAGTTGCAGATCTACAATAGGGCTACATTTGTTCTATAGAAATCCTAAGCTAATTCACAAAGGACAGAGAGTAATTTCGTGCCAAAGTCGTGTTCAAGAAACTGAAAACTGGAATTTATACTTAGAAATTTCTAAGTGTTGAAATCAACCCAATTTCTGACTTGTGGGACCATTTTGAGCATGTTGTGCACATTTTCATGACTTGGTCACAAAATACTTTTTGTTCCTCACATAATTTGCTACAACTTTGTTTTAGGTTGCTCAGACATGCAAACATTCTAAGTGGCACTTTTTGAACAGTCAAACCAAAAAGTCCTAGGGTCAAAACAAGTCAAACCATGATTTGAAATCTTAATTGGGCAAAATGATCAACATGAACATTGCTCCTAATGACTTTCTAAGCATAGCTAAGATGTTTAATAATGTATTTAGCCATACCACACCTTGGTCATACAATAATCAAGCACTAAAGGTACTGAAACAATGAAAAACACTTGGAATGGTACTCTTGTTTCAAAGTCATGTTTCCCATGTTTCAAGTGATATATGCTCATGAATGGATGAATGATGCTCATGAACATGAAATGCAAGTGCAATTAGGCAAGAATAACACCAGGGGTGTTACAGCCCTCCCCCCTTATAAAAATCTCATCCCGAGATTTGGGTTACGAACCATTTGTTATAAAATTCTTTATAAGCTTTTTATAGATACTCTCCTGTTTCCCAAGTTGCATCTCCCTCATCATGATGATCCCATTGTACCTTGTATGTTTTCATCACACTATTCCGAGTAGCACGTTCCTTAGTGTCTAACACTCTGACTGGTTGCTCACGATACACCAAATCTGATTTGAGTTGAATACCTTGAGGTTCTATTCTTTCCTCCGGAACACGCAAACATTTCTTGAGGTGTGAGACATGGAAAACTGGGAAAACTGTACTCATTGTCTCAGGTAACTCTAACTTGTAGGCTACCGGACCTCTTTGCTCCAAGATCTTGTATGGTCCTACGAATCTCGCGGCAAGCTTTCTTCGGATTCCAAACCTTTTCTTCTTCATTGGTGTGACTTTCAGATAAACATAGTCACCAACTTCAAACACAAGGGGTCTCCTTCTTTTGTCTACATAGCTTTTCTGACGTGATTGGGCAGCTTTCATATTCTGCTGAATAATATGAACTTTCTTCTCGGCTTCTTCTACAAAGTCAATGCCATAATACCTTCTATCACCAGGCTCGATCCAATTCAATGGTGTTCTACATTTTCTGCCATATAAAGCTTCGAATGGGGCCATCTTGATGCTTTCTTGATAGCTATTATTATAAGAAAACTCAGCTAACGGTAACCATGACTCCCATGATCCCTTAGAAGACAATACACAGGCTCTCAACATATCCTCCAAAACAGCATTTACTCGTTCAGTCTGACCATCTGTCTGAGGATGATAAGCGGTACTGCGAATCAAACTAGTTCCTAAGCCTTTGTGTAAATGTTCCCAAAAATGAGCCGTGAACTGTGAGCCTCTATCAGACACTATGGTCTTTGGTATTCCATGTAACCTCACAATTTCTGCGATATATCTCTCGGCATATTGAGGTGGTCGATAATCTGTTTTGACAGGCAAGAAATGAGCTGTCTTGGTAAGACGATCCACAATTACCCATATTGAATCATGTCCTTTTTGAGTAGTGGGCAAACCCGTGATAAAATCCATACTGATATCGTCCCACTTCCAACTAGGGACTGATAAGGGTTGCAACATACCGGCAGGTTTCATGTGAATTGCTTTCACTCGACAACATGTGTCACATCTGACAACATATGCTGTAATTTCTTTCTTCATTTTGGTCCACCAATAACGAGATCTTAGTTCTTGATACATCTTACTACTTCCGGGATGGATAGATAGCTTAGAAAGGTGAGCTTCATCCATGAGTTTATTCCTAAGCTCTCGATCCTTGGGAACCACAAGACGGTTGTCAAACCACAACACGCCCTGTTCATTCACTTTAAAGTGTTGAGACGGCTTTTCTTTTATTTTCTCTTTGATGTGGAATATCCCCTTGTCAGTTTTCTGACCTTCTATTATCTTACTCTCCAAAGAGCAACTAATCTGAATACTATGTAACACAGCAGGATGCATTAGATCGAATCCATCTTCAAGTAATGGCTGCACATTCAAGTAATGTGACTTCCTGCTCAAAGCATCTGCCACTACATTGGCTTTACCCGGATGATATTGCACATTCAAGTTGTAATCCTTGATCAATTCCAACCATCTACGCTATCTCATGTTTAGCTCTGGTTGGGTAAAGATATACTTAAGACTCTTGTGATCCGTGAAAATATTACACACATTACCAAGTAGGTAATGTCTCCAAATTTTTAGGGCGTGCACAACTGCAGCAAGTTCAAGATCATGTGTTGGATAGTTGACCTCGTGCTTTCTCAACTGTCGTGATGCATAAGCAATGACTCTCCTTTCTTGCATAAGGACACAACCCAATCCAGTCTTCGATGCGTCGCAAAACACATCAAATGGTTTCTCAATATCTGGTTGTGCTAGAACAGGAGCAGTGGTCAACAGTTTCCGCAAAGTGTGGAAAGCTGCTTCACACTCTTCTGTCCACACAAATTTATGATCCTTCTGAAGGAGGCTTGTCATTGGTTTGGCGATCTTCGAGAAATCTGGTATAAAGCGACGGTAATAACCTGCTAATCCTAAGAAACTTCTAACCTCAGGAACTGTGGTCGATGCTTTCCAATTCATAACTTCTTGCACCTTACTTGGATCGACTGAAACTCCATTCTCTGACAGAATGTGACCAAGGAAAGGAACTTCCTTCAACCAGAATTCGCATTTGCTAAACTTAGCATACAATTGATGATCTCTAAGTCTGGTCAAGACAGTTCTCAGATGCTCTTCATGATCTTTTTCGTTCTCGGAGTACACCAGAATGTCATCGATGAACACTACCACAAACTTATCCAATTCTAGCATGAAAACTGTATTCATCAAAAACATAAAGTATGCGGGAGCATTCGTCAAGCCAAAAGACATGACAAGATACTCATACAACCCGTATCTGGTGGAAAATGCAGTTTTCGGTATATCCTGTGGCCTAATCTTGATCTGATGATAACCGGATCTCAAATCTATTTTTGAGAACACCTTGGCCTTGGATAATTGGTCAAACAGAACATCAATATGAGGCAAGGGATATTTATTCTTGATGGTCACAGCATTGAGTGGCCTATAATCTATGCACATTCTCAACGTGCCCTCTTTCTTCTTTTTCACAAACAAAGCGGGACATCCCCATTCAGACTTGCTTGGCCGAATAAACCCCTTTTTTGACAAATCTTCTAATTGCTTCTTCAGCTCAGCTAACTCATCTGGAGGCATCCGATATGGTCTCCTTAAAATCAGAGCTGTTTCGGGGACTAGCTCAATTCCAAACTCAATCTCCCTATCTGGCGGAAGACCAGGTAGCTCATCCGGAAATACGTCCGGGAATTCACACACTACCGGAATCTGATGAATAGGAGTGACTGCCGTAGCACATGTAACACTTATAAGGTCTGTCCTTCGAGGCAATGGTACTTGGAAAGTACCCTTACCCAGGGGATCCTTAAGGGTAAGTACTCGACTTCCCGTATCTATGACTGCTCCCCAATCCTTCATCCAATTCATCCCTATAATGACATCCAAAACTAATCCAGGCATAACTATTAAGTTCACTCAAACTTCCTACTACCTAATTCAAGGGTTGCCCCTCGAACCATCTAGTTGGTCAAAACATCAGCCCCTGCTGAACTTATACGGTACCCATAACCCAATTCTGTGCATAGTTGTCCATGTTTCTGTGCAAATGCTTGACTCATAAAAGAATGCGATGATCCAGAATCAAATAGAACAACTGCAGGGTTTTCGTTGATAGGAAACTTACCAGCAGTGACGGGCTCTCCCTCTGGAATTTCATCCACTGTTGTACTATGCACTCTAGCATTATAAGTCTGCTGCTTCTTCTTAGGCGGGTACGGACAAAACCTCGAGAAATGACCGGGTTGATCACAGTTATAGCAGGGTCCTCTTACTGTCCCGGCAGATCCCACAGCTCCCTTGGAACTGCCTTGCACCGCAGTTGTGGCTGCTTTGTTGGGCTGTACTGCCATCTTGTATGGCTTTTGAGGTCCACGGAAATTCTGACTTCTTGGCTGAGGTGGCCGGAATCTAGCGCCAGGTGCCGATGGGCGATAAGGAGGACGACCTCCCATAGGTGCTCTAGCTTGAGACGGCCCTCCTTCAAAGGCTCTCTTGTGTGTCTTGGCTGCGGTGCTGGCGTTGTTATTCTTCTCCTGCTTCAGACAGTCGCTGATGAAGTCGTTGAATCTGACGCGGTTGTTGGTACCAACATGCTTCATCATTTTTGGATTGAGACCCCTCTTAAAACTGGCTATCCTTTTAGCATCTGTGTCGACCATGTCGGGAGCATAGCGACACAAGTTGTTGAAAGCATGCAGGTATTGCGTCACGGTCTTGGTACCCTGGTTCAATGCCAGAAACTCTCCCAACTTCATCTCTATCAGCCCGGGTGGAATATAGACTCCACGGAAGGCCTTAGCAAACTCTCTCCAAGAAATTTGAGCATTTGGAGGGAAGGTGGTGCGATGGTGCTTCCACCACATTCCCGCCGGTCCTTGCAATTGAAGTGCAGCATATTCCGTTTTCAGCACCTCAGTCATTCTCAACACACGAAATTTATCTTCCATCATGTTGATCCATTCCTCAGCATCGAGTGGCTCTGTTGCTTCCTTGAATACTGGTGGCCTGGTGTCCATGAAATCTTTGAAGCTGCTATATTGGTTCACTCCCATGCCACCACCTTGATTGTTACCACGTTGAACGTTGTTGGCGATGGTTCGGAGAAGATCCTCCATGTTTTTCTGAGATTGTTCCATGTTGCGCTGACTCCCGAGCAGCTGTGCGAGGAACATTTCAGGGGTAAATGGGGGAGGAGGTGGCAAATGCGGTTCATGGGGAGGTTCATTGTTGTTGCTGTGGTTTCCACCACCACCGGTCCCCGCACCGTTGGCACCGGGCTCAGCGGCCTCATACGTGGTTCGGCGAGTGTTTGTCATCTGCATATTTCAGCAACAAGTACGATTGAGTGACACTGTAATAATTGCGAGTGAAGTAAAAATTATGCCATACTGAATTTACTGGAGAGAATAAATTCATACAATAAAAACAGAGGCACAACAATCGCATTCCAATTAAAACAACAGCACTTAATCGAATTACTTCAACAGCAAACATTGCGTCCATACAATCACATTGCCAGCATACATACACTGGACTTTTTATGCGTTCAGATATTGCATTCGAAAATCAAGTTCCAACCATATGCCAAGTCTCATACGTTCGAAGCAACACACGATAGATTACATGCCAACAAAAGAAAGGTCATCGCGACAAGACCTAGATACTAACGCAAAGCAACTAGCCTACTCCTCGGGGCCATCGTCGGGATCGGAGACGTCACCATCGCCCCCAGGTGAAACTGCAGGCTCGTTCTCGTTGTCGTTGTCAACGTCCATGCCAGCGACGTTCGGTGGAGCATATGGGCCAACCCCATTGTAGAGCGCGTGAAACTCCTCGTGCAAGTAGCCGTTGTATTCCTCTAGCTCATCGACCCTCTGCAGCAGAAGGTTTCTTGCGTTCTAGGCTTCATTCCTTTCCTGAACCAACTGTCCAATCATGCAGTCTGCATTGTTGTTGGCTTGAGTCAATGTATGCACTCGCTGCATAGCTCTATCACCTCTCTCAACCGCCTGATCTCGCTGTAAGTTCATATCAGCCAACTGCTCCTGCAAGCTAGCTATAGCTCGAGCATGTCTCTTCTTCTGCTTCTTCCCTTTTTGCTTATCCTCACTGCGCAAGCCAGTCAAAGTCCAGTAGGTACTCTCGAGACCCTCATACGCTCTGATGGCGGCGAACATAGCACTCATCGCCTGGTTGTCGCTAGCCTGTCCTTTAGCTGGACCTCTGACCAATGCACTTCCTTGAGGCTGAACCCAAATGGCATCGCGAGGATCATCCCTAGGAAAAGTACCAGCTAGAGCTGCTACAAGCTCACTAGGAAATCTGCTCATAATGTCCCTGATGACACGGAAGGCTGCTCCCTCTGCACCCTCAGCTGGAGTGCGACCTTCAAACTCCAAATGCCAACCATCCCAATCTGGAGCACCACCGAGAGCAGGAACTGTGATCTCCACCACTGCAAGTCCATCATCTGCTAACTGGCTTTCATTCTAATAGTACACCGGCTCTTGACCCTCTGGGTACCCCACATCATGGAGCACTCTCCAAAGCAAAGTTGGCATGCCAAACTCACTCAAGAAGGTGTCCGTGGTGCGGTGCTCCCTCAGGGCCAACAGACGTCAGGGTGCTCTTCCTCCGGTGGACTTACGGGCGGTCTGCTTCGTGCGGGCCATCTGTAGCAAAAGTTCTCTTATTACTTTGGGGAAACATATTTTAGGTGATACACTTTTATCAAAATGAGATAATCAATTTATAAGGGGAGGTATGCATGAGATGAATGAGATGCCCAAGTAACATGATGTATGTACGGGTCGTACGTTCTCACAAACTTAGGAAATAAATAATTTCTAACGACTAATTCGGTGGCATACAATGATCTCTCAATACGTAGCTAATACGTTCTACACGATAGCGTTGTTATGTACCTGTAGAAGATTCATTTCAGCCCAATTCCCAATGAATGCATAAAAGCAGTAAAGTTTTATCTACACGCTCTACACGAATCCCCAGATACGTGTACAATGGTAGTAACTACCCGAACCATCGTCCTATTGACGGCATCGCCTCCATAGACGGAAGACCCATACATGAGATACCTTTGTAAAACACGCGTAGAACATGTAATTATTCCGGCATCATATAAGCATTTACCCTAGATCGGCGGTGTATCCGATCATGCTCTCACAACTCACACTTACCGAGGCGTAGAGGCAAATGATCCATTCATTACCACTCAAACAAGTGGCACTCATACAATAGCACGCCGTATGAGCGACGAAAGAGAAATATGATGCAAGAACCCCAGTCAGTACTTAATTAAGCCACCTAAAGTCCTTAACTGGGCATAAAGGATATGATCACTGGCACACTTTATAGTTTTAAAAAATCACGTTTTCCAAATGCCTTTTTGTTTTAAATACACTTGTGAAGAGTAACACGCTAAACCATGCTTTGATACCAGCTATAACAGAACCGACTAATTATACGAAATTAAGTAAGAAAATCATCCACCAGAGCAGACGATTGACAAACTTAAGCCCGTATAACCCGGTAGTCCATGAAATCACGAAGGATTTCAAACCAACTCGTGTCCTAGCCATGATCGTAATAAGTTTAGCGGTCACCATCACATATTACATAAAAGTTCACAATCTCAAATACATCAGAGTTTCAACATAGTTATTACAAACCAGTTCGAATGAAAGTAGCGGAAGTCTTTTGTTCAAATCACACACACACACACACACACGCAGAGTTGAAATATAGTGCCAGCGGATGATCATCTCCAACAAAAGCATCAGATGAGACGTAAGGAATGACCATGCCCATGGTCCTAAGCATCACCCATCACAGGATAAAGGCAGTTGATACAGTAGCCGTAATACATCTGCCCATCTGCAACAAGTGGGAATAAAACCCTAAGTACTAGAAGGTACTCAGCCAGACTTACCCGACATAACCGAAAATAAATGACACCAAGGATTATGAAGGGCTATATAGTAGGGTAGTTGACTCATTTGCAAAAAGAAGCATTTTAGCATTTCAAGAACCTTTCTAAAAGCGTTATTGCCAAGTTAATTATTATTAACCTGTCAACTAGGTTTGCACCTATTCTAGAGTAAACATGTGATTAAGCAGATAATGATAACCAATGATCATTAAACAATTTCCATACTATCATATTCACTATAACTGTCCAAGTGTTCCATAACATTTACTACGATGAAGTAACTCAAGTCAAGTGCTCACTATCCAGGAGCGATGGCGATTCGAATCGATTCCTAACCAGCTGGTGATTTATTCCTTACACAAACCTCACTCACCCGCTAAAGTGAGATATTGATTACCGAGTCAACTTTCTAGGAATCTCGAGTTTGCCAGGAACCACATGTACCCGGGGGCCGACCGACTGCACTTTGGTCTTATCATCCCGCCCCCATGTCCTACCACACCTGCTCTGGTACAGTGCGTTGCGGGCAATCTACTCGGCCCGAAAAATCTCCCAGCTTCGCGGCCGGAAGGTACTTTATCCGGCCAGCTAAATGTAAGGCATGCGTTCAACATGACTCGAGGCCCAACAACGGTCGGTCCTTAATCGACACAGACGGAAACACTACAGTCCAAAACTCTGCAAGTCTCCGTCCGGTCTCAACTTCATTTAACACTTAGTTATACCATGACTTCATAGTCATCCAAGCAGATCCAGGTAACCACCTATAGCTCACAGGTGACAGGAAATCACCCGACTTCTACTGGTCTAAGCCAGCTAAGCATTGACTCGACTGCGGATACCAGGGTAACAAGGATATAGTATAACAAAGGTAAGCAAGGTATAGTGCAGCAACGGTTGCAAACAACTCCTGAACGTAATGCATCAATTTAAAGTAAAGTATTTAATTAAATAATTGCAAACCGGGAGAAAAATGCTCCGGGGCTTGCCTCTCTCGAAGGAGCTCAGACGGTGATCGGGGCACTTCGGAAGTTCCTCAACGTCCTCCTCGTCGGCTTCTGGCACTTCTTGCTGCTGCACCTCAAGCTGCTCCTCTGACTCCTTAGGTATGATGACTGGGTTCTCGGTTTGCGATCCTGTATGATGCATTGCGCGTAAGTGATTATGCAACGGTGCATCGAAGGAGATGCATGCAATGGATATGTTGAAATGCAAGGTAGTCAACATCATCTAAGAACTATACTACAAGCACATGTCATCTACTGCATTCTCTTCTACTACTAATATGTTAAGTTAACCTATCTTATGAAATGCTTCAAAGATACACCAAAGCTTTACTACTTTCTTAATCACACTTAAAGCAACACTTGCTTAAACCCTAATTAATAATAGGTTTGAATAACAACATACATTTCTGATGCTCCTAAAAATCTGAGAAAATTACAGTAGCACAATACTACCCTAAACCGACTACCATAAAAATTTCATGGCATTTGGATAAGTAAACTATCCTACACAAAAATGACAAGCTATAGCATCAAAATGAGCATGAAATTACTTTGTACTATGAAAAGTGTTAAACAACAGAATTAGTATTTTTCCTAGGTTCTTAATAGCATATAATGACTGTACAAAAATTACCACATGCATGTTTTATACAAAGTTTGCTCTCTAGCAAAAA